>NW_020170412.1:597268-732219 GCF_000524195.1 Echinococcus granulosus | reverse complement strand
GTCTGTAAGATGGCAGAGGAAGAAGTAGAACTGGTAAGGAATCTGGTTAAATACCCGTCGTGATGGGCGCAGTCAGGCTTACCACTTTTGGTGGGACAGGAACTGCCAAAGTAATATGCACTTAAGGCAAAGTTGGGCAAAAGTACACAGAAGTTGATGGAATGTTTTGCTTCATGTTTGTGGCATGGATAAAGTGCAACTGAAAAACAAAAGCTCCTGTGTTGAAGGTGACGCGCTTTCCTTCCCCGTTCGAGGGACTATGCCATTTACAGACAGTTGACCGCATGGAGTACAAAGTGTCAAAGAAGTACAAACACTAGTGCCTTCACATGGATTTCAAAATAATCGCTAAAATTCATTAGATTCTAAAGTTGAGTAAGGATGGTGAACAAGGAAACTCAGTCCTAAGGTGAAAATTTAGAAAAGAAAATAACAAAAAATTCATACTTGCAACTGATGACACCGACGACTTTACTAGGCTTTAAAATATCCTCTAGATCCTAACAATAACCTAATGTTCGGATCTAGTTCGATACAGCTTTATCATCACCCAATTGTCCATTTCAAAGTACCTACCCATGTGAGTCAAAGTGACCCCAAACAAAAGACGCAGGATATAATTGTACCCATGTAACAAAGGGACGAAATAAGTAGCCGAGAGCCAGTATAAACTCATCAAGAGGCAGCATGTCAATGCAAGGACATACTTAGCTTCTTCGACATTCTGCCCCGGGAAGATGAAAATCCGGCGCACAACTAGCTGTTCCTCCCCCGCCTCTGAAGTCATCGTCCCCGGATCAGTGAGAGTGGCGCTTCCGATTGTGGAAGGGGGTGCAGAGGTATCCCCCTCAAACCCTGCCGCCCCTATCGCGTCCACCTCGTGTGCGGAGGCAGCGAGGAATGTGAGGCCCCGGTAGCAGAGGCGGAAGTAGCCCGGCTCCTCGTCTGGCACTAAGATAGGAAGAAAAGCGACCAACTTACTGCTGGGAAAACGTCAAGATTTTAATAAGAACGGAATGGAGCATTATTCGTAAACGATTAAAAAAGGAGGCAGGAAAAGAGGATAAAAAGGTTTGATGTGAAGGAGATAGAAGTAATCAGCCCCTTCATATGGAAATGTAGTCGGAAGACATGGAATCGAACTACCACCAGGTCGGAATAGGGCACCTGCAACCTAGCTGAAAGTAACTCGGGCAGCAACTGCAAGAGTACTTCCAGTCTTTCCCAATTCAACTACCCTTCAGAGCTCATTCAGATAGGGTAGTCACCCACTCTTCGAACTTCTTACCCCTTTAGCACGTTGATAATGGACCCGCTTCTACTTTTGTCTGCATCTTCAAAAACAATTAGGGCGCTACAACTGAGGCAGCATCAGAAGAACTCAGTTTGAAGGAGCAACAACCCCGACTTCACTATCAAAATGCTCCATTTAAATGTCATAGAAGGCATCTACTGTTGATGGCTAAACATACTACGACTCAAGAATAGAAAGGGAGCTACTGAAATCATCCCAACTTTCGGCCTTACAAGATAACTACGAGTGAATTAAAGCCGCTCAAAAGGTCGACTCGGCAAAACCAAAAATATGAGAACAAAGCAGTTAGGTGACTAAGTAGGTCTGGGGGCGACATTAAAGTACCGATGGATTGTAAACAAAAGATAGTCCCGTAAAAGCTTTGTTGAGCACTTTAATAGAATTTTGCCATTGGGCAACTATTCCTGCGAAGCGATTGGCATACGAGGTGGACCGGCCGTACAAGAGTAGTGGGTCCCGCAACGAAGTTCATACACTGAACCATCATTAGATTCATAAGTTCGTTCAAGAAGATGGTCATCGCATGATTTTTGTTTCTGCCTTAAAATAGTCTTATAAATCCAAACATCTCGCAGTGGCCAAGGCGAAAGAGTGACATAGAACGGAGGGCGCCAAGAACGACACCCAAAAGACGGGTAGTAACACAGTAGTGACCTCATTAAATTTATCAACTAGCTCTGATGACGTCATTCCACATGTCCAGTTTACGACTGCAGTAACATTGTTCACAAAAAGCACACCTTATGGTGTCATTAGAGTTTATATAAGGTGAATATTGCTGCCAAAAAGACGTGAAACAGAAGGCGCCGTCGTTACATCATAACAGGTCAAAGTAGAGCTGTTCTGACATAACACTGGCACTATTACATCCATCACCAAAAAAAAGGTAATCTGTGCGTTAGGCCCCAAAAAGACATCAAACCTTGTCTAAAATAGTCCCCTAATGTCCAACTAGAAACCCACACAACGATACAAGTGCAATCGTAACCACTTATGAACATACGAAATTGCTTGGTGGATCCAAAAACGTTAATGATAGTTGCAAGGGTTGGTGCCTGAGCAGAAGTATTGACATGTTGAGACAAATATCGCAGCGATATTTTGGAGAGGTCAGTGATCTCAATCAGCTAATGGGAAAAAACAACGTTAATAGTCTGTTAAGCAAACCTTAAGCCTCTGCCACCTGGGATCAAAATGCAACTTTAGACCATCATTAGTTAGATGGAGAAGTATATCGGAATCGAAGGGTGACTAAAAAAGTAGTAAGCGTAAATTACTTTACCTTTTCGGAGTACCAAACATCTACGTTAGAAATTATTCCCTCAAGCCTTTTAAAAATTTCGATAACTTGGTGAATTGGCATTCCGAGAAACAGTTCCCATGTGCTGCAACGTAGCGCAAGCTCAGGCACAATCTCCGCCTCTATCATATTTGCCATAAATCCTATTTCAGGGGCAAATTCGAACCAGCCTCCGCGTGGGGCAATATAAACAAACATGTGGCAAAACTGTGAGCTGCGAAACAAATTAGGGCCAGTCACGCCATGAATTTAACCTTAGGATTAAATCTACAAAATAACTTGATTTTACAAACCTGAAAACCACCATGCAAATACTCGTCTAGTTAGGTCTCACGCACTTGGGTAAGATTCTTTTTGTTTATTTAAAGGATTTTTCGCTCATTTATATTTTAAAAGTTTTACACTTAAACCTTAATATTTTTGTTCTTATAAGCTTTTCGAATCATGCGATTTTTCTACTAATCGGGCTGAAGCCTGTGTAAAGCAGATTAAATTCCAGTGGTACCATTACATTTAATGATGCAGGAAATTGATTTGAGTGAAAAACTTACATTACTATAAGTATGTTGTACTTAGATTTTGTTTAGCACTTGAGGCCGCTTTCTGATGTCAATGTTTTCCTAATTTACCGATGTTTATTCTAGAAAATAGACCCCTTTATGAAATAACTTGCAATGTCCGATTGAGAAAGCTCTGTAGTCTATACAGGTTGTACCACCTTTCCGCAATTCGCGACACTGTACTGATGGCAGTGGTGAGAACCTATCCTTGTTTCTGCTACTGATTAGCAGACGATCAATTCACAGAAGACAAGCATCCGCTGAAGATGGCTGAATCTGAAATGACTTCCATTAACAGGGTTAAAATGCTAATAATCACAAGTCTCTCCTCTCCAAGAAGCCTACTACTATCTAAAACAATCTCAGCTTTGTACGATTTGAATGACCCTCTTATTTAGCTTTGTGCTGTACTTATGTGCAAACCTCGTTTCTTTAAAAAAGATACTTGTACAAGGCTTTACTAGTTAAGTGGGTCCCATGTGGTCCGGTGGACAGCAGTTAACTTAGAGAAAAGCAGAAAGGAGAAATGAATGTAGATTAGTAGCTTTTTTGATGCTTGGTCTAATATCGACTAGCCCAGCCTTTGGGCTATTATCCCTGCAAATGGCAAGTTGTGCACAAAACTCCCTCCTTGCAAGGCTGTCTTTGGTCTTGGGTGGCACAAGACCAAACCCTTTTTGTAAATATGACGCGACCCCTGATACATTCGAACCCTCAGGGTACTCCCTAAAATAAATTCGCCGTTCAACCAACATATGCATTCCAAGGGTTCAAAAGACGGATTCAAGATACTGTAGCGTCCTAGGTCTTCCTTAAAGCTAAACGCGCATCGCTAACATACGCAACGGCCTGGTGCGACCCTCTTGGACCGCAGGCCATGCTCTCATTTGAGGCGCAAAATCGGAGCCTAAAACGTCCGCGCGACCGTATCCAAGAGCGTCTTATCCGGCGCTCCCTTTGGTCAATCGCCTACATCGGCCAACACAACGGAGTCGATACTGTAGGAAGAAAACCGCCTACGAACCAACCCCGTCGGCAGTCAATTTTGCTTGCCAATAAGAAGATGTCTAATTCCAATGTCACTGATCTCCCTTGGCGATTCTACTGCCTCTGATATTCCATCTTGTTTATTAGCTGTACTGGGGGAAGGGAGAATGTGAAGACCATCTCGTACGTCCATCAATAGTCGTAAGAACACCGGCCTAAAAGCAGCCATTTCATAAAGTAGAGAGACTGAAATACTCTCGTGGGGATAGGTTTTGAGCGTGTTCATCCGTGTCGCGTTGTTCTGACCTCAGCGTTGCCCAGCTTTACATCTACCTAGATTCTGTCCACCTACCTAGCGGATAGATGGATGCGGGCATCGCTTATTCACTTAACTGACATCTTCCTACAGGTGCCGTAGAGACCTCCGTAACAAACTATTCCAGCTGGTTCATGGCTAGTGTCGATTCGGTTGTTAACAGCTTCACTGCCGATCACGGCACTGGGGTAGTTGTCAAAAGTGGACATCTTTCTCAACCATTCTATTTGGCGTCTTCATGGCTTCGCCCCTCCGCAGCCCATGCCCTTCTCCCGTCACAGCATTTATAACCCAGCCATAGGAATTAGAATAGTTGCCCTTTGGGATCGTGTTTGCCTTCCGCTGTCACCACTGTAGTGCCCTGAGTTCGCCATGAAGTCGTCAGAATGTGTCTTGCCGACGTACTGAAGGGTTGAGTGGACTACTGTCATGGCCCGCAGGCCTTGCGTACCAGCAGCAATACAAAGGCGGAGCCTTGAGCACCTTCGAGGCACCAATTTGTTTCAGTCTCTTCTTGTTAAGGAAAGTCAGGGTCAATGGTAGTTAATTCAAATTCTCATTTGATGGGGTTGAGGCCACTTTCGGTAGAACTGCATCCACTATGTTTGTAACCCATTTTTTAAACAATTATCTCATGGGCTGGAGAGAATAGTCTTGGAAATTGTCAAAAGGTAGTGTTTGTTTAAGTAACACTCTTTTACGCCGTTTACTGCATCCCGGTGAAGTTGGAAAGTTTTTTATTTAGTAAAATACTACGAAAGTAGTCTGTTAAGCGTCGCATTGGTGTTCACTCAGACTGCCGTTTGGGTGGGAAAATGTGCCTTGTTTTTCAAAAAATAAGCCCTACTAATGTCTTTACCTAAGGTTGCAGTAAAAATTCTCACCTATTTTACAAGCGAATGTTGCAGTGGAAAACCCTATTTCTGGGTGGCAGAACTCTCGTACCAAACCCCTGAAGGGGCAGGAGGCCAAGTCAGTAAGAAATCAGGATGACTATCCCCTAACCTAGGGCCTGGAAAACGACAGACCTGAGCGGAGTGCCCTACCTCCACATAAAAGCAAATCGCGGAGAACTGAAGGCCTAAATTCAGCTTCACTGACTGCTGGAACACGTGGTCATATGCATAACCCAACCTCCACCATCGTCATGTTATAGCTGTGGTAGATCCAAGTCGCCCGAGCTTTTTTGCAACTCTATTTTAAAAATGAGGCAAAAAAGAGGAAAAAGTCATTTAGTGTACCTCAAACACATGGGTCTTTGAAACCAGTCTTACGGTAAATGAGCTCCCCCACAGCTGAGGCTCAACCGACCTGCCATTTCCTGTCATAAACACGGGCTTTTGCTATCATCTGCATCGATTATGGTGGCATTAACTCCATTTATGTCCAAAATGCTCCCGTTAACGAAACGAGTGGGGCCAATTGACCCGCCTGACCTATTTCTAGACCTGCCACTTATACCCTAATGCGTGACCTTTAAAAAGGTCACTTCTGGTGCAATTTATCGCACTTTATGACCATCTTCCATCAGGTGCCTACCCGTAGGACAATCAAATCGCCCTTATGCTCACTCATAAAGGCGTAAGAAAGACCAGTCGTCACACATACGTGACGCTGTTTGTGAACGTGTAAACCTATGGCGACTTGTTTTCCAATTTTCATAGATATTATTTAGGACATTATTAAGAGGGTGTTTCACAGGGAACCACACCTTTTACATAAAAAATGTTCTGCTTCTGAGGAGATTGAGCTATGTTCTATTGCATTGGTTGGACTACACAGAAGGGTGCTACTAAGTCTAGTCGGAGGTAACACCCCAGATTGCTTGATTGAATGACTTTTTTGCATGCGAATAAATGAACTATGATACATAAATGATGGAAAGCAGAAGTGCGAGCTCTTTAACTGCAGGTAGACGTAGCTACCATTGAACTGATTTAGCAAGGAATTGAGAGAATGTATAAATTAACCAGACAGTAGCGTGAAGTTTTTACGCTAGAGATTAACTAATCCCATAACTCTATCACCATTTTCCGACCAAATACAAACACTTTGCCTATGTAAGCTGAAAAGTCGCATTCCTATTCCCATTCTGTTCATGTGATTGTCTGGTGTCTAACACAGAGAAAATATGACATCCACTTAAGGTTGGGGTAAATTGCCATCAGAGGAATGCGGAGACTAGGAATGAGACTGGGTCATACCTCTCGTAGGTGCGGCTAACGAGGTGTCATGAGGTATGACAGCCTCCACGGTGTTGACAGCGCTTTCCTCCCACCGCTTTCTGTGAAGCAGTAGCCCTTATGCAATCGTTCAAGTTTTATCAAGGTGGTGGGCCTCAGTCGCAAGTGTTTGAATCTTGGGGTGGAAAAGTGCGCCTTCATTCTGTCATTACATAAACATATAAAGCAAGCCTGGTCATATTCTGGGCAGGGATCGGTGTGTCCCTTAGGTGTGTGGGCTGGTAGTGGGTGGATCCTTTGAGGATAACCAATAGCACATTCGTTTGCTTGCATGGCACCGGAATAAATAGGAAAGTTATTTCTCATCAAAAGTCCTTTAATCAGAAGGCTACGGCGTGGGCCAATATTCCACCTAGATTGTATCCATTCGCGTCGGTTTAGGTCCAGGGGATCAATGCGTACGACCGATGCAAAGCAAACAGTAATTTCACCCCCATCTATCTGTTTAGCTATTATTTTCCTATCACAGACGATACAGACGTATTTCACAGCTGTAAGTGCCCCGCGTCAAAAGGTCACCACAGTGATTTTAAGCAGGACTGAGGCCCATCAGATTAGTCCAGGTTGGTTAATGGGCAGCGACCAATGGGAAGAGAGCATGCACACACACGTGTGCACGCGCACGCAGGCTCGTCCAGAGAAAGTGAACCAGATAAAACGAGGACAAGGGAACGGACAAACGAAGGAAAATGAGGGGAAACCATGTTTAAGGGAAAGGCGGGATAAGAAAATGGCCCTAAAAGGCGATGATTTCTTGCACAAGACTGCCACCGTCCCTTCCATCATGACACGCAACTTGGAGTCACCGGGATCACCCGAGTCGCCGTTGCCCCGGGACCGACCAAGTATGCAGTTACTCACACTTCCCCCATCGGGTCGCAGTTACTCTCGCAATTGCAGCATCGCCTCATACCGCTCGGAGGACGCTCTAAGCAATCTCAGTCTCGGGAGTCTACTTCCACCCGATTTGGACAATGAAATTTTATGTGAGTCTCGTTTTTTTCCAACCTGCCCGAGTTTTACTGCCCTTAGTCCAGTTAATGTTATTTGTTTATCCCAATTCATCTGCTCCACCAATTTATAAATAGAAGCTAACTTACTTGCGTTCAATCTGTAGTGTCCATGTCCAGATTTATCATTTTATGTCAATATTTACAGTTGGGTATTTGAAATGCTTTCAGAGCAAAGGTTATAAGGTTTTAATTATCATTCGTTGCCGCTATAGGCGCAAAAAAGCTTCTTTTAACGTCTCGCAACAACAGCAAATTCCCCGGAGCTTTGGTGATTTGAAGTGACCACATTTTGCGCTTGATCCAATGCATGTATCATTTATTGGAATGGTAGAGCTCGTATGATTCTGGACAATTGACATGATTTTTGGATGCTTTTATTACTTTGGATTCTGGCCCTTGATACTTCCATGTTAGGACAAATGGGGCAGAATATTATTTTGCGTGGTGGCCAGACTTATTAACAACTTTCTTAAAAAATTGCCTGCATAAAATGAATTTCCTGATGATACTCTCATGCTCTTTAAACATACCTCTCCCATTAATTATGTGGGATATTTGGAATGATATCAGCAATTTTCTGTCCATGAAGCCTAGGACATCAGTAAACAAATTGGTTAATCTCGCTAAAATATTTGGGGCGAAATTCCTGTTACCTTCAAGAACTTGTTAAATAAAATATCCCCACACATAATTTCAGCCATTAGAAGAAACGGGGGAGTGATTTCACCACGTTAAATCATATCTATCACTTTATAATTAAAATATTTTATTTTCAATAGCCCTGCACTTAAAAGGGGTAATTAATATCTACAAATGCGACATGATTTTTGCCATATTTTTGCCTCTTGTTTGATAGACTTTTACACTTTGCGTCGGAGGGAAGCATAGAAGCAATTTGTTTTTTTTTTCATTGCAACTTTCGCGTTACCAGGCATTTGTGGGTTGAAAAATAGCCGAAAACTAGCGAAAATTTAAAACAAGTCACGAAACCGACATCAAACACATAATTGGTCTAGCCTAGCAAAATTTTCTTTCGAAGTGTGCCTTCCATTCTCATCTTGGCAGTTACCAAGTCGCTAAGCCTTATGCGCCTCCTCGTGTGAGCCCCAAGTAGGCATGCAATTTCAGTCTTTGAGATGGAAATTTGTGGCGTAGTTTGTGTCAGGTATGCGTTTTAAAGATGGTAATCGTCTGTGTTTCCTACCGCTCCGATGAATAGTGCTTTAAACTCCTGAGTTGACATAAGTAGTTGTTCGTTAATAATAAAGCCTCTGCAGGATTTTGTGCAAGACTCGTGCATAGTTGATTCAAATGGGAAACCCTTCAATTATTAAAGTGCTCCATTGCCGTTACTTAAAAATGGACTTCAAACTTGTGCTTTCACGCCTTTCGGTTAACGCTTGCTAGGTACATCCATGGCTCTTGAAACGATTTCAGTGACTGGACTCAAAACCTGAATAATAAGCACTCGACCCTCTTCATTGTCTCCATTCTTTCTTAAAACCGGAAAATTTAAGAAAAATCACCGATTTGGTTTATTTGCACGAAGTACACTGGTTGCATGGCATAAAAGTAACTGAAATTAACCTGACGTTTAAATGGCCGAGTAATCACCAACGCTGTCTAAAAGAATATTGAGGGGGTAGATTCATGCCTCACTGCCTGTTTTGTGCGCGCTCCGGTGTTCGCCTTCACAAATTAACATTTAGAGGAATGCTAACTCAGGTCTCGGTCGAATTAACCATTTTTGCAGGCATGACTTGCCTCAACGCAACTCCAATGTGAACACAGCCCTCCCTTCCTACGTGCAGGCAAACGTAAGGGAGGAAGTGGCTTGATTGAAACTGCCAATCATGCAATTAAGTGTGCCTCTGCAAGGGGGCTAAATTCCTACAAAATATTAAAAATATGCGCATTTAGATGTGCTTAGTCAAGTCACTTCCCCTAGTTATTCAGGTCCACCTTAAGATAGGCCCTTTAATCCCCTTTTTTAACAACTGAGACGCACAGCAGACGAGGGCGAAGAAGGAATTTTGTCTATTTTATGGCAGAAGAGGCTATTGCCGAAAAATGGCATCCGGGCGTAGAATGTACAGATACCTGACATGCCTTCGCATGCCAGGCGAATAGGAAGGCAGCTCGTCTCATTTGCACAAATATTGCGTTTTGTAATTTGCTTTAAGCAAAAAAATTAGACCCAACTTGCGCTTCCTCTTGCTTGAATTTTCAAGTCTGTTGGTTGACCGCAGACACGTTTGTGACTCCATGCAGTGGAGGGGGTGAATAAAGGGCCCTTGTAGATAAACACACAACTGCAGCAAATACCTCTTGCCCCGCGAAATTCTCCTTCTTTTGAGGAACGGCGTGGGTGCTCACTGTGATATCGCTTGTCTGATTGAGAATTGATATGCTATCACCTCACCAGCGGGATAGTTGAATGCCGCCTCGTCTACAGAAGGAACTGCTTTGGTGGACGTAGTTCTGCTCCTAACATCTCCAGTGTGCCGATCGTTTGTAGAGGGTCACTTTCTGAAAGGCAAAATAAGGAGGAGGAGCGCCATTTCCGCAAGTGCTCACAGTAAAGGCCTTTCTTAAATTTTGTCCGAGGGTGGTCATGCTTGGATACTGGCCCCTGTGCAAGCGTGGAGATTAAGGAAAATTTTTGAGCATGCATCTGGCGCCAGTAGCCATTCCACTGTACATTCCCGCCAATTTTGCCGCCCACTTTTGGCAGCTTCCTTCTGTGCCATCCGGGCGTAGCAGTCTAGCCAACAAAGTCAGGAGCTCTGTTTAGGGCACTCCAATGTAGCGCTCCCACTCATGACGCCTCATACCAGTTACTTGAGAAAAGTATAGCATTGGTTCATAAAGCCACTGGGCAGCCACATTTTCGCATACCATTCTATAGACCGTAGAGACCCGGGCCAAAATGAACATTCCAATTGTCACGTGCGGACCCCCTGGAAGCTATGACCTTTCAGGTAGTAGTGTTTCCAAGTATGCACCATTCGGAGGAGCTATTCACGTGGCAGAACAATGTTTATTCGGTGGACGTCATTTTTAGCATCAAAACAGTCCATCTAGCAGGATATGATTCTTAGCAACCTTACCTCCTCTCTTTAGCACCTATCCCCTTGAAGCTACTGGAGGAGGCGGAGCAAGGGGAGCTGTTTTAGACTGGCATCTTGCATAAGCAAACGAATGAAATCTCCAAAATAAAGCATTAAAATACATGCAGAAATTTGTTAAGATTTGCGTTTTTCCTCTCAAAATGGCTGCACGCAAATTTAAATGCCAAGGTTGTCAAACATACCTCGTGTATGGTTACTGGCGAGTTTAGATAGAGACGCATGCCAACTTGCAGCCCTATTTTGGGTTCTACTTGCAACTATTTAAAGAAAGTCCGACCGGATGGCGATTTTTAATAAGAAAAGGTGCCAGAACTATGCAGAGGTTGACTGCGCTACGATGTCGCTTCCCTTTTGCTCCGTAAGTTAACCATATGTGTTCAGAACCAGCGCGAGGTTTACTACTTTAAAATCGCCTTTTTTTAATGATGGTTTTGAGTTCACGATAAACAAAACTATCCACCTTAATTATTTAACTAGTCATTTATCTCCTGACTTGCCCATTAGTGTGTTAGCCATCAGACTCGCAAATACGTGACTTGCGGTGCCCCACGCCGGTGTATGATAACTGGTTGCAGCAACTCGTGTGTCGCAAACAGATTGCTTGCGTTTAGCCAAAAGACTTTGATTTGAAGACGATTAAACTTTTTTCTGGCTTTCTCTTTTCAAAAAGTCACAACTATTTTGATTGGTTTGATGGTCCGAGTGCTAATTGTCTAACTGACCAATGAAATGGCGGCTGATGGTGGCGAGGTGTTTCCACGGCGATCGCAATCACATACTGAAAAGCCATCTTAAAAAAATAGCTTTTTGCTGGCCCATAGCGTGATAGTTCAGAAAAAGGTGATGAGTCAACTTCACGCCATCTCGACTCCTCGACGAAGCAAGATACTACTTATTTGTGCTGTGGATGAGTAGCATCGGAAAAATAAAAATCTAACTCAAAATTTTCCCGATCGAAGGTATTTTGGATGATTTTTTGCTAACTGAAGACTGAAATAATAAGTAGCTGGCTTAAACCCGGTGTGAAAGCACATACATACTGAGGATTTCCAAATCCACCTTCTCGGGTCTTCTGGTGATTGGCTAGTTCATTCGATCGAGCCTACTTCCCTCCCGAAACTAAAAAAAACTCTTCAACACAAGTTAAAGCCTGTGCTTACTCCAACTTTCTGATTAAAAAGGCTTAAGGGGGATCTTTTCTATAAGAATTTTGCTTAAAGGGACTGGTTGCGGAGTTGGCACCACATTTACTCGTTCAAATTGAGGATGACTCTTTTCACAAAGAAATTAATCCTTCCTCCAATGTCATTGAACCAATGGGAGGTAAATTTTACCAAGTACGAAGAACTCATTTACTAATGCACCAGAAGGTCATAAATTAGCGGTAAAATTGGGGTAGTGGGCGTGACTAATTGCGCCATCTAGGGGATGAAAGTGTTAACCACCGTGGACTTGAAGTAGATTTAAAATATACTTTACTTTGGTATACAAGAATGTACGAATTTCTGCTTCCCTGTCATGCCAACTACCACCATATTTGCTCCAAGTTGACGAGGCTTCAGAAGCGTTTCTGCAGAGGGTCTCTGTAGATTACGCTATCCACATCGGACGCCGGTCTTCTGCGACTCCTTCTGCCGCTAATACAGCGGTGCGGGCTGTTCTGTGTGCCAGACGGTTTATCGCTAGCGTGGAGAAAGTTCAAAGAGCTGTGGATTTTCACTAAAATCCCCTTCTGAGCTAAACTTTGACCAAATAAACGCTCGGTATGACCTTCTTCCTTACCTCTGTCTGTGTGCAGCGCCTGAGATCCTCCTGTCGATGATACCAGATGGCTGAGCCTGCAAAGAACGCTGTCATAAATGGAGAGGACCTAAATCCACGGAGACCGAAAAGCTGGTGGTGATGTGTATCGGTGCATTCCACATGGAAATTGATGTCTGTATCACCCAGGGAGACAACATATGCTTTCGGCTTCCGCTATTCAGAACTCAGAGTAATTAACCATTCAGGGGTTTAAATAAGGGGAAAGAGCCCGGAAACTTCCATTCTCTCGCCTATTTTACATTTTGGGGTGAGGCTAGTGAGGGTTCAGAATACCCTCCCTACTCGGTGTCTGCTCAATTGGTTTGCTTCAATCACTTCTAATTGCCAGGAGGACGCGTCAAAACCGAAGAGGTGCGTCGGCCCGCCCCTCCAGTATCTGCGGTTTTTTTCATAGAAGAAGATGAAAAAAAAGGATTTAATGGTTTTTCCTCCAGTTAATTGCAATTCTCCGAGGTGTACACAAACGTCATACCTCTGAACTGGCCTGGAATCAATTCTGGTTAAAATTTAAATTAACCTGTCTTTCACTTGATTTCTCCTGCCTGATGGACGCAGATATTGGAATAGGAGGAGAAAACGAAAAAAAAAGGAAAAGGAGGAGAAAATTGTGCAGTCAAGTTGGCTATAGTTGGCGCAAAAATTTGCAGAAAATATTTTAGAAATGTTATTTTAGTCGCAGCGCCAACTTCATTTCCTTGGGAGGTTGTAAATGTGGACTTACGTCATTAAGTCGCCACCATAAAATTCATGATGACAGTAATTTTGTGAAACCTAATGCCCCTCATAAAGTGGCAATTTTAAAATACTTTACTTAGCAATTTAGTTTCCTGTGGAAGTGACTTTTAAACCCTCAGGCGGTATCGCTTGTGGACAACCCTCTATTTCCATGTGGTTACTTCGACCCTTCCTCCCGTTTCTGCCCTGAGATATATTCGAAAAGTGGGAGAATGGTTATTTGTGACTAGATTTTACGATAAAGTATGCTTTTGGCCTTGGGAAGGGGGGGGGGGGTTGGAAGGAGACCCAAGAGACACAGACGGGCCTCGCTTGAGGCCTCTCTTCGGTATAAATGCGGGAGAGGCCGGTGGGCTGGTAGTTAAGTCGTCAAAAACGCGACCCATGATGCCAAGATGATGGCTACAAGCTGGGGCCGCATTATTGTCCTTCTGGTGTCCCATGTATCAAGTAAGGGTCATATCCGAAAACGCTACTGACAAAGTGATTTAAGTAGGAGTGAGGCTGAAATGTCGCCAGATCACCTCCCGTCTCTTGGCTTATTAGTCAAATCGTAAACTTGGCCCATCTTGGGTAGTCTTTTTAGGATATAATTGCTACGTTTTTACCTGCCATGGCAATGAACCTCAACCTTTCATATCACTTTTACTCCCGTTAACTGCCTCATATTCGAGTCGCCTCCTTTGTAGGCTGAACGGGCGGCTTGCAATTTTAGCCCGAGTCAAAACTTTTGACATTTTACTTGGAGTTTGGGGACAGAATTGTGATCGCTTTTTCTTTGAGGGGCCTTTTGTTTTTAAGCATTTCCATCCCTCAAGACCTGGGAAGCCTGCTTTGTAATTGGCCGCCATTGCAAGTCGACAAGCTAAACAGGCCCAAGATCACGTTATTCTAGGGCTATTTATAAACGACATTTTACATGGGTGACACCTCCTGTAACTTCACCAATGTCATGGCAACCAAACTTGCCGAGTAAATGCAGTATAGGGGTCGTTACAAAAGCTCCCCTACTTGGCCGGTTTTTTACACTCGCAGAGATGGTGGAAATGTTACATTTTTGGTCGCATCCCAGTTATATGAATGAGTAGGTTGATTTTGTTTCCTCCACCTCCTCCTCGTGCTTCTCCAGTAAAATAAATGTCTTTTCGGCTGAAGATAGCCTACTGCATAGACATTTCCCTCCTCAAGGCCGTCACGACGGCAACGACGACGATCATGAAGGGCGGGAAGCGCACCAGAGAGGTGGGCATTTTGGTGGCGCCCACCACATGCGTTTTTGAAGAAAACTATCGAACGGATGAGCTGCGGCCACCCTCCTCCTCCCCTCCCTTATGTTTTTCAAACCCCTAATAATCCAGCCAATTACACAACGGCTTCGGGAAATAAAATCAGGTTTTAAAGGTGATCAGTTCATTGCTTTGATGAACTTTGCTGATACCGTTTTGAAAGAGCTTAGGCAAATGATTTAGAGCCCACGAATCTCCGCTTTTTTGCAGTGAGGTACCTCGGGAAAATCTTCACGCGATATCGCTTAAGCGGAGTGAGGAGAAAGATTCTATGCAGGCTTACAACTCGAATTTCCACCTTAAAATCAAGGTGATGGCATTTGAAGTGCCTATTTTAAAGAATGAAGGGAGGAATTTATTCCCAGATAGCATTGAAGGTTAATCTGATTGGCTATCGAGTGCTTAATCTGGTGCGCCTTCCGAGGTCGAGGTTTGAAAGCCTCCCACGGCCACTATCTAACTGCCCATTACAAACTTCTGTTAAATTTTTAATGCCAATTTTATGCGATTTTTACATTACTATGTAAATTCTCGTTGTGTTTTCATCATAAAGTGCACGGAATCCGGCTCCCTGTGCCCTGTCAACCCTCCTAACTGAGCTACCAACCAAACAGTTCTTGCCGAATTCACAGCCCCTAGTACAAATTTCTACTTAAGTGATTGTTTTTTTGCAAACAAATATTGACTAAACTTTTTTTCCTCAATTTTAACAGCTTGTCATCCCTCCTGCCTCGTGCTCTCGCAGCTGCAGGTGAGTGGGAAAGTTGAAATTCCCTGTTTTTTGTTAATGCTTCTCCAAAAATTCCTGCAACTCCCAAACTACCCGAGTTTGGCAGGCCATAAACTCCACTGAAATGGTCATAAATCAACATTTATGCCGTGGTGGAAAGCAATTTGGCAGACAGAGATATGCCTTTTTCCCCGGGAAAAAAAACCAAAAGGAGGCAAGAACAACAGCAACCTTTAGTACGCATTAGGCCAAAATGTAAGCAGGGAGCGATTAGAATTTAGTGACGGAGGTTCATGAATCAAAAAGACAGAAAAAAAATCCTAACCCTCTTTGCTTTGGGTGTCTTTAGGACACCAGTAAAGGGAAAACACGTTTTACATGACCTTCTCCACTGTCTCACATTTACATGAGGAGGATAATCTGTCCGTTCGGCATGCAAATGGCATTGTTCTGCAGTTGAATCACATTTATTTTATGACCACTTTTAATAGGGAGGAACAGCACCGGTTTAGTGAAAAAAAATGGTGCTATCGGACCTCGAATAATTTACTTGGTTTCAAACTGTAATTTTCAAGTGACTAATTAAAAAACTTTGTGTAAAAAAATCAGAGCGAAGTTCAGCAAAGAGCCCGATTCGCCTAAGTTCCTGCACATCAAAGGTATTTCTCCCTTTGCAAAAGGAGTGTCGACAAAAAAAGGCGCTTTTGCGCTCTTATTATAGTTGAAGTCTGGGGCAAAAATGCGGGAAATTCGATAACAAGTTTACCAAAGTTTGTGTAACTTGGATTGTGATTGAGTCTAATGTATTGCTTGCATAGAACCTCCCCCTTAAGGATTTCTCCGCCGAGGTGCGAGCTAACATGGATATCAAGATGTTCATTAAGGGTGCAACTCTCCTGCTTGACCTGGAGGCCTCCTCCATCGAGGAAATAATTCATGACATGTTGGAAGCTGTTTTCAACGAGACGCCCGGTCATGTCAACCACGCAGCCACCACTCCCACTGGTGGCAGTGGAATACATCGTCACTTTCTCACACCCAACCACTCTCCCCATGGCTCGACTCTGGAATGCGAGGAGAGCCACAATGTCACAAATGCCAGCAGCATCAACAATAGCGGTGGACACGTGCATGGCCGATCACACATGCACATGACCGGTGGAAGCGGTCTTTTTGCTACGACTGCAAAGATGTCCACGTTGAGTAGGGAGGAGCTTATTGAGGAGGCGAAGAAAGCCCTGTTGCTAGAAATTCGACACAATGATCTCGCCTGTAAGTTATCAAAGAGGAGGACACAAAACCATCCTTCTACTTAATTAAGTTTCAAAAAAAGAATATGGCTATTAAATCTATTCAAAGGTATTTTATTTCACCGATTATGGACTGAATGAACAAATTTTAACTTAGAAAATGATTCGTTTACCAGTAGTAAAGTTTACTTTGAAACTTTTATAGACAAATGAATAAATGATCGTTTGACCAGTTGATTTATCAGCTTTACAGCCTCATTTTGTTTAAATTACCTAGGAGCAGTATTAGGTCTTTGGGCTATTAAAGTCTGACGAATTCGAAAGCAGATTCATCACATAGTCTAATGGGACTATAGAATTCAAGCATAATCTATTGTTTGTTTGGTTGACTGAATTTGATTGATTCCCCGGGTAAAGCAGTTCGGTAGTTTTTTAAAACCCAGATCTCCTGAGTACCCTACATATCACGTTTGGGACAAATACTAGGCTTAGTAAAGCATCGTCTGGATTGGCAAATGGTCTTTATAAGCATAATCGATTAAGTCCAAGTGGGTACTTTCTATCGGTTCACATTTTTTGCCTACCTAAAAACGGAAACATGCCATCGTCTTTGTCTCGTCTGCCCATTTTAAGCCGTCCGAGGCTGTGCAAATAACAGCGATTTTCTGATTCAGACACGGATTTGAAATAATGTTTTGATCAAAAATGCCCGCATTTGTCACTTTCTACAGCTTTTTGCCCTACTGAAATGGACCATTCTAAAGGAATGTCTGAGTCGTTTTCAATTCCTCGACCGTGTCTAAAGCTAATTTTAAGACATTTATATTAAAAAACTATGGAAAATTGTACGTTTGAAATAGAGGTTCTAATAGGTACTCGGTGAAAGTTTTTGCACCTGGAACATGTTAGGCTAATATTTTAGTTATATTAAGGTGGGGAAGAATTTTGTGCAACAGATAATGGTTCGGTGATAATGGTATGCTACAAATTACCTTACGGTCTTCTTCCGCGACAAGCTAGAATATCTGCTTTAATAAAAGGCATTTTTTTTGGTTTATGATTTCTAAACTTTGGATATTGTGAGCAATATTGTCAACATTTGCGCAAAATTAAACTTGCTAAAGGCTTAGCCTTTACTTTCTCAAATATCCACAACTCTGTGGGGACTAAAGCAATATATAAACTAACTCCGTAATATTTTTAACAGCCATCTTTAAGTGTATTTTGATTTTAAGATAGTAAAACTTTAATTTAAATTCTGCAGGATTGACAAAGTAATCGACATTTGCATCCACATTCGCATATATTGAAGGACCGAAGTATTTGCCTAATACCATCCAGTTAACGGATCGCATATCCTTCCAAGGCCATCCATTAAAGGCAGCTCATAGTACACGAGATTGGATCACCGTCCCCGTAACCTGTTTATGGAATCATGTAAGGGTGTTGTAACAAGCCCAACGTTGATTGACAGCATTCGATCGCCGAGACCGGAAGCCTTAGTGTTCGTGCTAGGTAGTGTTTTACTCCTAGATACATATCATCCCTCAAATTTCCGATTGTTTGGTCGAAATTTGGAATAATTAAAAATTTGTTGAAAGAGATAAATGCAATACCTTTGACTATATAAGACAAAACACTGCACTGTTAGTGGTCTATCTGAACAAGGCTGAGACAGACCGCGTTTTAAAATTGTTCCAATCCAGAGTATTGCAAAATGATTTAGCGAATTCTACCATGACTTACTTTAAACACTGCCTTTAAAGGATATGTAGGAGTTTTAACCTTCAGAAGATTACAAACGACGGAATTTTATCTAACGAAAACAAGCAAAGAGCGTGGAAGTTCAGTTTGACTTAAATAGCAATTTTGTGAGCATTTGCGCACTTTCATAGTCCCGCCTCATGTAAGATAATAACGAGCTTTAAATAATGTCATTTTTATGTAGACATATAACTGTTACACTCGGACACAAAGAGGATATTAAAAAATCCCAGTCTATGAGTAGGACAAATGCCACTTTCATTGAACGCAGTTTAAAATGAGGTGATGGTATATTTCTTTCACTGTTGAAAGTTTTGTAGTCACTAGAAATGCTTATTCAACAACCACTTTGTTAGTTTCAACGTCGGTAATGCTTACTGGCACTCAAATGCTGAACCCTTTTGCTCGGCCAGCCCCTGAAGACACTCAGACATTGCCTTAAAAATGGAACTATTTAAACAATAGCCCGAGGCAAAGTTGTTTCAACAACAAAACTGTTTTTTTTTTTAAAACTATTGCCAACTAAAAAACATCCTTTTTCTGGTGCCTCAAAACATGCAAGGAGCCCTCTCTTAAATATGAAATTCTTTGTACAAACAGACATTGCTTATAAGGATAAATACCGTTCTTTACCTATTTTTGCTCAAAATAAAAATTAAACAATGAAAATTAAAATTTGGTAAGTTGTTTATGTGGTGAACGTTACCCTCCCAAAATGTTTGGCATTCCTGCTTAATTCCTTCAGTGTGGGTTTTTGGAAGCACTAAATGACAAAGCCGAAAATGCTTATCGTGAATATCGCGACTAATCACTTAGTACGGGAGTCAGCCTGGCGGTGGGTGGGAGGGTGTGGATGTGTACCACACAAAAATTCCCCTTGTAGAAGAACTTAAGGGAAAATAAATTAAACGGAAGACAACATTTTAATTACGGCTTTCATTTTGCTGTAATTGAGAGTGAGCGGCTTGAAAACTAAAAAAAAAAAAGAAAATTTAATGTGCTTGCATTAACACAACTTCATTTAGCCACACAGTTGTTTGATACACCTTTTGAGCACAAAACTCGCGAAAACATTTTTGCAACTATTCAAGCTTAAATGCGGTATTGGCCACGATTTTCCATGCAAAAGGACTCACAATCAAAACGCCTCATTAGTTTTTTGTGTGCTTTTTCTAATTGATTCGTTGGTCTGGGAGAAAAAGATATGGCAACTGAAGCCAAGTCTTTAATGAATTATTAGGCGGAATCATTTTGGCCAAACAAAATAAGATTTGACAGTTGATTTCCGACCAAAAAATCGCTTCGTTATCTTCTTTTTAGATAGGCGGCTAAGTAAGACAATAAAGTCGGTGTCCTTTCAGGAGAATGAGGGTATGACAATGGATCAGAGCTGGATCTGTGCTTTGTAAGTTCTACCGAAGCAACAACTTCTGTCTTCTTTTGTGCCCCTCTCACTTATGTGTGGTAGTAGTAACTTTACATTTGTGAAAAACTACCACCCTTTCCTGTGGCAGCGTTAGCCTTTTATCACTTGATGAGCCTCAGGCGTGCAGGGGTGGGGACAACTCGATGTTAAAACTTTTGGATCTAATTTTCGCTTCTCTCTCATACTCACTTGGCCTTGGATATTTTAGATGCAGTTTGAAGAACATTCAGAAGCGCTATCTGGCCCTAGCTAGGCTCGCCTACCCAGTTAACCTAGGCCGTTCAAACGAGGGTACTCAGATCATCCTCCTTGTCATCAGTCCACAAAAGGAGGTATGCTAATGGTGCTTAAAGGTTCTCCTGCCCTTCTAATAAATTGCCAAGTACCTTGGAGGCTTGTTTTTCCCCTGCTAGACTTTGCACTGCGTCCAGGTAGACCTTTTCACGTTTTGAGAGAGCCTCTGGCAATTGGTATTACTCCACTTCACAGAGATCAAACTATTATGCAAATGATCCGTGATTGCAACCTTTTAGAGCGAGAGAAAGCAGCAATGCAGAAGCACTATTCCCTCGACACAATCACTAGACCATAACTGGTTTTACGGCATCTTTGTAGAAAAGGACAAAGAGTGAGATAGAGTTGGGCCGTACCTTCGCCACTATTCTCTCAGACCTCGAGTTTCGGCGCCAGTTAATATACGCACAGGACGAAGAGGAGGTGAAGTCTCTTCTTTGTGCTCGGGCGCACGAACTGGAGGAGGAGCACGAGCAGTTGCGACATGGTCCGGATAGGATTGACGATTTCATTGACGGTTGTTTGGAACCAGTGAGTTGGCAGCTCTATCATAATGAAAAACGAATAATTTTTGCACCAAACCCATACCCGTTGTGAGTGGTTCCTGAATATCAGCCTAGTATAAGGAGCCCCACTACCTCTGCCAAGGAATGTGTGGTTCAGGAGAAGAGCTAGTCGAACAATGTGTCTGCCACTGGTGTTACTTCTCGGCACATATGTCATACCTACTTTACTCCAGTCCAGACGCCATTGATTAAGGTGTCAGGCAGCAATGGGGTTTAGTGAGAAATGGAGAATCATGTGAATGAGGACTTGAATAACACCTGAACCAAAGTTTGGCCGATGATATGACGGAATGAATGGTGAGTACTTTTTAAGACGGCAGACTGTGTGTCTATTCGCCAGCGACGGTCCCAAAAGTGGAAGCTCAAAGTTCACTTCCTAGGGAGTCATTTCTCTGAACATTAAACCAGTATGTGAATTGCTAGCCTGATCGTGGACCCCCGGTCATGGAACTGGACTTAAAACACAAGGTTGTGCTAAGTCCGCAAGCTATCCTCCCCTCTTAGGAAAAAAGACTATTCTTTTGGCATGGATTAAATTCATTTTTACCTTACGGCCATGAGGGAAAACCCCTACATTATTTATTTGTTTATCTGAAGTAGTTGCTTTTTATGTTACCCTAGAGACCACGGTGCCAAGTAATGAGCGGCCTCATTGCTGATCTGCGGAGGCGACTGCCCTTGTACCCCTCCGACTTTATTGATGGTAAGGGTGCTGCTGTACCCCTTTGCTGTAGGCAGGTCGTTGGAACAGACATTGCATGTCTGTGGCCTCCAACGCTCTCCAAGTCATCGTTGTTCCTGGGGTTGGTAAAAGTGTTCGCTAAGAACTGCATCTTAGTTAAGCCGACTCCGTGTGCGCACCACTGATGATCGAGGAAGTTGAACTCTTACCTCTTCACCCATTTACTTCCAACCGTATGTACAACCGACTCTGTTTCGGAGGGAAGTATTATGCTTTAAACATACGACCTCACGTTGGGCATTTATAAGCCGGCTAAATTACGTGCTACAAACAAATTAGTTCAGTTTAAAACCATAAAATAGATGCAGAGTGCGCCTTTTCCTGAAGATAATTCCTTTTGTCGTAATGAGCAGCGTGATTATGGTAAAGCAATAAGATGTCGGAGCTGTGGCAGTCAATTTCTCCTTAAAATCAGAATGATAAATGTGTTTACTTGCATTATAAAGAACTGCTGCAGGTTCCTCAGGCTAAAAAATACTAAAAAGAAAAACAACTGCTTTTACTACATTAGCAGGTGAACCATTCTTAAACATGAAATATTCACAAGACACAAGTGCTGCTGACTGAAACATTTGTTAGTTTACAATGGAAAAACTATGCATTCCTCTGCCTTCTATATATTGTTCTGACTTTTGGAGACACGAATGAGTATATGATTGGAAAGAACTCAAGTAAAGTGGAAACGAAAAGTCTTATCACTAAATTCTGTCAGGTTAAGTTTCATTAATTAGGAATTCTAACCCATTCTTGTGAATTGTATTTGACGTATTCATTCATGAGCATATTGTGAAGGATGGAGTTGTTTTACCACCTATTTAACAAAATAAAAACGACCTCGGCGCCAAATTGAGTCGCAGTGGGACTCAAGTCGGCTCCCAGAGGGGGAGGCTGCAAGTACTTAATTCTTCATGCAAGATGGCTTACGGTCACAGTTTTAGACGAATGAATAATCAAACCGAGAGGCCCAGTAAAATTGCTCTTAAATCAAATCATCCAGCAATGGGAGGCGCTACTTCAAGCATATTTTTCCATCAAAAATAAACCATGATCAAAGTGGATAATAAAATGACCAGCCATTTTGCTCAGAGCTGAATTTCTCAGAAAATTTATAACCATTGCCGTCGCTCAGAATCATTGTTGGCATTAAAATATACACGAGAAGTGTGTTTGGAGCGCACCTCGTATAAATTAATAAGGTCTACCCCAGTGCCAACCAGTAAACCATGACAAAACCTAAGCAAGTCTGTCCTTCTTGCTTCTATAACACTACTTATGCATGCCTCCAACCAACCAAATCGTCGACTTTGGCATCGCAGCCATTTGTTACTTCATTATTTTCAAGTTAATTTGTAATCTTTGCTTACTCTTTTCCAGTCCGAAATATGCACCATTCCAGTGGTGTGTAAGCTTCTCAAATGAGGTTTTTTAAGGTTGCAGTCAATAACGGCATTCACTGACGCCCCATGTCTTGCCTGAAGGCTAAAAAATGCATAATCCTGGGACAAAAAAAGAATAATTGACTTGCAGAAGGGCTGAGAGGCTGATAATATGGCCAGAACGCCATGCTACTCAGCGGAATTACATTGTAGGTCCCCGAAGTGCCCGAGAAATCGAAATGAGCATACAAGTAAAGCCTCATATGGCTCTTCTTTACATTTGATCGTGTTCACTGCCACTCCTCTTGCTCAACTTCCTGCGTCGGCCATCACAATACAGCCGACAATATAAGAATAACGTCCACGAACCACCCAGGCCAGTCATCCCTTTTGAGTGCCACCGAGAAGCTGTCTGACCGCAACGTCACTGAGCTAACTTAGCAATTCCACTGGATCTGGAGTTCCGCCCTGTTTGAAAACTACAATGAGGGAAGGAAAAACTTGCTGGCCATCTCGTGTGTTCATCGCTAGCCATAAGAACACCAGCCTGAGAGTAGAGTCACTTGGGAAAGGATGATGTCTAATGTAGTTATGTGGAGATAAGGTTTCGTGTCTACTCTTCTTTGCCACTTGTCTTTCACTTCATTGCTGTCCAGCCATATCTATGTACCTGGGTTCTGGTCAGCTAATTGAATGGTGAAAGGGGTGTTGCGGGCTCGCTTTCTGGGGGGAGTGGTTACTTCTGCAACGCAGCCTGTTGAAACGTGTCCTATGTGCTGCTCTTTGTAATGTGCTTTAGGTGTACGAGGCAACCACACCGCACGCAAAGTGACTTCCTCCGTCTTCTTCCTCTACTTCGCCTGTCTCCTACCCTCCATCGCATTCGGTGTGCTCAACTACAATAACACTTGCGGAAAGATTGGTGCGTCTCACTGTTCTGCGAGGTCTAAGGCATGATCAACCCATTTTTTATAGATAGGGCCAACAATGTGAACGATTGCCACGTCATTAGCATGGCAATAATGCCAACGATTAGCTGACATTTGTATCTAAAACTCCTTGAAGCTGCCAAAGTGCACTGAATGCCCTCAAATTCTAGATTAATAATGTAGTGATGAGGTATATCACTCCTTTGGTATGCCATAAAACTTACGGTCATCAAAAAGTCAAGTTGTTTGGAATTCACAGCTCAAGCTGTAATTTAACTCACTCATAAGTGCATGTCAATTATTCAGTATGCGTTTGAACACGTTAAAGTATAAGGCTGGGATAGAAAGGCCACTGACCCGATGATGACCTGCCCGTGCACGTCCAAGTCTATGTCGAGCACGGACTGCAAAGTAGTTTGCGAATCAGCAGAACGTGTTTATTCAGGCCGAAGACTGCCTTTACCACCAACATCGTTCCTACATTTCCATGTTAGTGTTTGTTTTTCTCCACAAAAGGAAGGTAAAAGCGAATCGCCGCGTTGCGCCAATCGCGGCGAAATACAAGCGCGGCGATGTTTCAGAGTCAGGACAGAACAATGAAAAGGATTTTTAAAACTTGACAATAATTTATGGAGCTTGAAGATAGCATGAAAAATGCTCCCGCCACTTTCAACGCACCAAATGTCAAACTCTCTAGGGTGTGGAATGGGTCTTCCGCTGGGTGGAGGGGAGCGCTTTAAAGACGGGCGATTCAGTGGTCCCCACTGAAACCCATCTGCGATCAAAGGCACTTGGAGACTTCTCTAAGGACAATTCTGAACATATTATTAGGCTTTGTAGGAAAAATTGACCAGGAATTTTATTTGGACAGGATTAGAGATAAAACGGCCCAAAAGGCCAAACTGCTAGTTGGTGCGCCGTTCAAGTGCCTCGATTTGGAAAATGATGCTCTTTTTAGGTGTCTTCCGGATACTGTTATCGCAAACGATAGGAGGTCTCTGTTTCGGCCTAACTGGAGGACAGCCTCTAACAGTCCTTCTCACCACTGCGCCCATTGCTATCTACGTAAAGCGTAAGTACCGCTTTATTCTTGTCTATAGTAACAAGTTACGGACTTTGGGTCCCTCCAGGGCATGCTGTAGGATGTTTAAGGGGCAATGAAATAATATCTAATCCCACAAAAATTGAAGAGACCGCATAGCTAAGTTTTAGTTAATACAAGTCTTGTTCTTCTACGCAGCTCTTCTTCTCTTGAAGGGGCGTTTCTGGCGCGCACGGTGTTGTTGGTAGCTTAAAAGTCACCCATAAGGCAGAAAAGCGGATCTTACGCTGCATTTCAATCAAGGCGGGGAGACACATGATCGCATCGCAGACCCCAGTCGTTTTCGAGGCATGAAACGTGAATCGATGCCCTGTAGCTAGCGCATTTCAGTCCCCTCTTTGCTCAGAAACACTTGCTACTCATTTACATGCCATTCATTTAAGTAGTATGTGCCGGGGTTGAAAGGACCTATTGCTCAGCAGTATTCTCGTCTCCTTGCCAATTTAATTCCATTTTAATACTACCTAGTTATCTATCCGCGTTCTACCTAGGTCCATGGAATGTGGTGAATTAGGGGGAGAGGGCAGGGGATAATCTGCATTAGTGGATTCGGACATTTTTCTCTAAATATTGTCAGCAGTTGCCAAATCCCGCCAGTCTGGCTAACGGGCAATTCGTAAAACCCAAGGGTGAAGAGCTTACTAATTGTTGACGCGGTTTCATTAGCATGCCTCCAATGCACCCGTCTACGGCAGATGCCTGCCTTCTGTTGCCTCTAGGCGTGGTATCCCGCCGCCGAAATCAGGATCTTTGCTTATTTAAGCTAAGGCTGCTGAAAGTCATCATCGATGAAGCCACTACTTCCTTCCCACAAACCTAGTAGAATGTATGAGACTAAATAGAACAGAAGAACTACTATGTGATTAAGCGAAACGGAATTTAAGAAACGCCATGACAATAAAGTGGTGCCTCTATGCCGCTTCATTCGCCTTTAAACTCACCCAAAGCTGTTCACTTCATGCACACTTTTTTCTGTTGTTTTCAGTAATCTACATGGTAACGGAGTCCTATAACTTGGAGTTTTATGCGTTTTTTGGCTGTGTGGGTCTATTCAATGCCGGATTTCTCTTCATTTACGCGGCCCTTGATGCCAGTCGGATAATGCGATGGTCAACAAGGCAAGTTCGCGGAATTTTGCAACGTTCCTCTGCTTTGTCTGGCATCTTTTGACGACTGCACAAAGGTGGTTAAGTTGAATGAGCTCTTTCAAACTATGGGCTCAGGCATTAGGTAGGCCAGGGTAAAATCGCCGAAGCTTGGCCTTATCACGCAGTTCCATCAATTCCTGTTAGCAGCGTGCTGAGGAGGATGATAAAGGAGTTGACTAAACGACACTCGGGCTATAAATTATACAATTCCGAAGGCTGGATTATTGTAAGTATTAAAAAGGACTGTTAGCTTAGCTCAAATGACGAAATCAGAGTCCCTTGTCGCCAGTAATGAAGACCAAATAGCTGGAGGTTGAGAGGTGTACGTAGCCAAACAAATCAGCTTTGTTTCGAGCTTCGTTTTGACTGTCTCCATGATAACCCCTTCGTTACGTTCATTACAAGTTTTTATGTGGAGGTCAGTCAAATGCGAAAGTACAAGAAGTTGGTATTTAGTAGTTCAATAATAGGGGAAGGGGATGGTGGTGCTCATCTGGTAGGTGATCCAACTTAGGAGAGGAGTAATCAAGGTAGTGATGTCATAGCTTAAATACTACCCCACAGTGACCATGTTCCGCCTTTTGAGAGTATCCTCACTCGAGAGTGGAAGCCAATTTTTACTTTCTCGGTTTTTTTTATCTAACACGGTTTAATGCATCCCAGATCCCTCTCTAGGTTAACCTCGGCCACTTTTAAAACCCATGCTATTAAGTCCATGTACTTTAATGTTACTGCATCACCGTAATCACACTAATTTACGACCAGTTTGGATTTGTTAAAATTTAGCCTCGCTCGGTTTAAGAGCCCTCTTTTGCTAGGAATCGCTGCAAATTAGGCAGCAAAATCCCTAAATTCTTACCACTTCTGGAGACACTTTGTTCTTTGTATCTGTTTAGGCAGTTTTTTTTTCACAATGCTTGGGAAAATGTATTAGGTGGAATTTCGCCGTCTTATTTTGAATTAAAATTAACCTCTTTCAGGCACTGATGTTGCGTGATGTCTTCAATTTCCTTCAAGATGTCTTCACTTATTCTTCATCACACCCTTTCTAAAGGCAGAAAATGCAGTTTATTTAATCTCTTTCTGCCACTCTGTACTGCCAAGTACAGCGTCTGGTCTCTGAATTCACACCCCAGCCAGTTTTTCGGCACGCGCATACAAGACATTTGTAAATCCTAAAATTAGGGGAGAAATTAGCCGGATTTTGGCAGAAGTTTGAAAGTTCTGCAATTAAATCAAAATTCTAAATTTCAAAAGGAATTCATCTCATATATTCTATGAAAATGGCATTAAATCAACTAGAGTTACTAGTTTTCAAAGGTCAGTTTTCGACTGCGAATAGGGACCAAGGTCTTTTTCATTCCTGATTCGCACTTTTCAAATGAATTTTTGTAACTTCTTACGGGAAAATGGGTGAGAAGACTCTGTTGTCTTTCATGTTCTGATCTTTATCTGAATTGAAAAATTTCCTATTGTCCTCGTGCTTAAGGATTGCCAATTCAAATTTTCCTTTGTTGCCTCGGCGAACAGAGTAGCCGTTACGGATGTGGGTCGTTATTTAGGTGTCAGAAGGATATCTGGCGGAACTAACGTCAATTTGATATCAAGATGAGACAAATGTAGATGAGTGTTTCAGTTAAAATAGAAACAGCAACTTACCTGGCTACACGAATATTTTAACGGCCCTGATGGGTGTCCCTTTTTTCCGTCAATTTAGAAGCGTCTGTGTTAGGCAAAATGTGATACATTGTCTTTCACTTTTGCCGCCTTATCTTTTAGCAATCAGCATTTGGCTATCAAAACTAGAGTCATCACTTAGGCTGTTCTCTTTGCTGATTTAAATGGTCAAACGCCGACATGAGGATACTAGATTTTTTTATAGTCTGGCCATATTAGTAAATCAGTATTGAAATTCCAGTCAAGGTGTTTGTTGGGTGTAGAAATGCCATGAGAAAGCCTTGTAATGCTTTCATGCATCTGTAATCCCCTGGGGCGCCCTCATAGAATAACAAGTAAAACTGAAAACTTTTTACTGTTGCATTCCAATTCGTAGGTCAGGCAGCTACTCATTAACATTGATGATAAAACTCCTTCGTTCACCTTGTTGCGTCATTTCACTTTTTTAGGTCAACAGAAGAGATATTTGCAATGTTTGTCTCAATCGCCTTTCTCGTTGAAGCCTACCGGGATACCGCAAAGGGTAAGGCGGAGCTTAATCACTTTTTGGGATATATGCATTCCCCACTGGCGCAAGGCTAGCATTGTGCCTACGAAGAACGGAATGTGCACACACACACACACACACACGCACACTTACAAAATACTGACTATGCGGTACTTCCTGTCCCCGTGTTTGTACCTAATTTCGCACTAGAGAAGGAAGCTATGCCTTCAAGGTTAGAAGGCGCAGTAGTTCTGCTTTTTTCTGGGCCTAATAAATAGACTGGTGTGTGTGTTTGTGCGCGCATGTAAACACGAGCTAGCTCTAGGTCGAAACAATTAACAAAAAGTGACTCAAGACTGTAACCCGAGCCTTTTAATTTGCCCTGACTAATCTCTTTTTACCTATTTTGGTCTCAAACCTCCTCTTATCTCATATCGCTTAGAGCGGTCACAATCCTCCCTTTTCGTAGCCTCTCTTTAAAGAAGTAAAGAGAAGAGATACCAGCTAACAAGGTTTCCCAGGTGGCGCTCCGCTTTGAGCTATTTTTAAGGACTATGCGCCAGTTGGACAGAGTAGCTCCTCTGCTAGTCCTGCCATGATTTGCCATTTGGGAGGCTTAAAATTACTCCTTCTGTTAATGATTAGTACATTTTTCAGTGCGCTGGAAGAATTCTAAAAAATGCTTGCAACAGAGCAGTAACAGGCGCGCTAGTAAAAGGCATCTCTGGTATGTGGTGTGTCGGAAATTTGTGTTTCCAGGAGTCTCTTAAACTATTGTCGTCAGTGATGATTTGTAGCCATAAAGGCGGCTTAAAGATATGAGTGTACTAAAAATATGCGATTTACATAATTACAAAAGGTGGGGAAGTATCAGGGCATTGAACTTTTCCACCCGGTTGCTCCCTCAAGGGGAGCCTCGAGAGACGATGCTTTTCACATACCACTGTCCTAAAACGTCTCAAGGGATAACTTAGCCTCCATATAAGTGGGTTTTGTCTTCTTACTTAGAGTTCAGGACGTACTACTTCGACTGCATCTCTGCTGGGCAGTGTCGGAGTGACGCTGTTACCAGTAGTGCGGTTGACGATGCCAACATAAGCTTGCTCAACTTCCACCCTGCCCTCGTCACCACTCCGACCACCCTTGTGAGCAGCCTCAACGATAGCCGAAACGCTACCAAGCCGATGGGCGTCTGTAAACCCGAGGTTGCCATCCTATACCTCTTCTTACTCGCCTGCACCTACTGGATATGCATTTCCATGCTCAATTTCACCAAAACGTAAGTTTCAGGAAGGCATAGCTAGCTAAAATGGCTTGCCTTTCCTTATCAGCACATCTCAATTTCGTACAATGTCAGCTGTATCTAGTCGATCGGATTGTTGTACATCCACCTTGCGAGCCGCCTTGAAGTGGGTAGCAATGGTATAGAAGCTGGTCGCGTGATTTGTGTTGCACAGAATTAACCGAGGGAGTGAAGACAAAACGCACCACTGAGGTGGTAAATCACGCAAAGTCTGATGCGACGCGTCACATTCCCGCCCTATTCGCGTGGGGTAAATGGGTGTAAACCTGTCAGAGGCCAATTACTTTAATGTTTGACTTGAATGGTGAGGCAGATTTTTCGTGTCTACGTCAAGTGAATGGGTAAGGCAGTGGTGGGCACCACTGGGCGAATGTGTGCCATCCATTCGGTCTGCATTAGCACAGGATGACAGGCAATAAACTGAAGAGAATACTAATTAGTGTTTCATTTCTTTCACGTGAGTTATAAAACCCTTCGTGGAGTCCAAGTTGTTTACCGACTAACCTAATGATTCACCAAATTTTTGGGAGGAGTTGCTTTTGCATTGTGATCCTAAGTCAAGTCAACGATCAAACTATTGGGGACCACCGCATGACTCTCTGACTCTTCAATGCCTCCAGAATAAATCAGACTTGTGTTCCCCAATATTAATTTAAATATTATTGTCGGCTTTTCAGTGTTTCTAGCGGGAATGTACGTCCATTTATGAGCCAAAGACATCTAGACCAAAATTTAAATCGCTTGACAAATTGCTTGATGCGGAAATTCTAAGTTTTTCTCGGTCTTGGTTGAGAGTTAATAAGAAGACACTCCCGACATTTCCATATTTTAATGCATTATAAACGATGCGACTTTATCGTCAAGTATGAGAAAAAAGTGAAAAAACATTGATGTAAGACACGACTTTTCGATCATTTCGATGGAACTATTATAATGCTTTCAATCAAACCGCAATCCAACCATGATCTGTTTGGATAAACGATTTTTTTAGTCTTTGCAGATCATCTAAAACAGAAAATTCTACCAATTAGCATCCCATCAACTGAGGGCTCTAGCTTATGTAATTTTTAATTTACAGGGCATGTGTTTTACCCAGAAATGCTTAGATCGGGGACAAGTAGCGCAGAATAATAGCACATTCAACTTGATTGCAGGCACGAGGGTGAAATGCGTCGATTCTTTGATAGGTAATTGCTTTGATGAACACTTGAAAGTCCAAAGCACCTCAGCATTCCTTTAATCAAAAGTGCCTTGTTGAACCAGTCTGTGGAAAGGTATATTTCGCTGGGATTAATTCGAGCATTTTTATCCGTGCTGTAAGTTTGCACAATTGTTATTAGAACTGCGTTATAAGAAACGCCGCATTTTGTTCCAGAAATTAAAACTAATTTATGTGTGGTCGCCATAAAATCCTACAACGTCTGGCCAGCTGCATTTGCAAATCCCAAAAGTTTTACGTTTTTGTATGAAAACTGCTATAAAATCGCAGCTCTCTTACCATCAGCGAGGGTACATAACAATTGTTGTTGCAGGCCCTTCCTGACTGAAACAAAGAGGGAGTTGATTCATGACTTTGCCTTGCCTTCTGCCGTGCTCGTGATGTCTTTCGTTGGTTCTTACCTGTTCAGGAAAGTTGAACGTAAGTGAACTACCTTTTCGTATCATAAAAATGCTTAAATTCTGTTTAAGCTTGCCATCTCAAGTATTCAAGTCGTCAAGTATTTTTAATTTGCCCGGTCGAGCTCGTATACACTAGAGTGTCCTTCCACGGTGCATTTGATCTGTTTTACGCAAGCGGATGGAAAAAGGGAATTAGTCAAAAGTGATTATAACGGATTTGACTTCTGATTATGAATGCACAATTTTTTTTCTTTTACTTTTAAATGTGATCCATGTTTGTTCAGATATAAATTACGACCATATATGCATGAGGATTTTTGAAGCATAAATGTCGTAAAGCATGTTTTTTTAAAACTCGAATACGGACTGGGGAGCTACTAGTATGCGCAAAGTGAACAAGGCGACATGTCAAGCGACCTGAGAAGCGAATAAAAAGTTACTGAAAATGTCTAAGTTATAGCACAATTCCTTAGCAATACCACAGTAAATAGCATCCCCAAGAATGCACGAATGCATTAATCATCAACGCCTGTCCAGTCACAGTGCCGCCTCAACTACCTGTTGACTAAGTAGTTGCCAATTAGCTATTTTATGCTTTCAGGAATTGCAGCTTGTTTTCGACGATATTGCAATTCTTTTTTTGACCCTAAAGGCATTCTAAGACATTAGGAGTCTGGAAGAAGCATGATTAATGTAAACTCACAGATGAACACTGAGATCCTGTAAACTGAACGGGGTTTAAGTTTATGCTAACCTGTTACAGTGTTACCTCACCCATCCAAAATTTCAATGCTGCTGAATCACTCCGTATTGGTTTTTCCTCTACAGTAAAGCCTTACAGTGTTGACATGGACACCTTTGAGTGGAAGGTGATCGACTTCCGCACTCTCAATTGGTTAAACATTCTGGGCGCTATGGGGCTCTCCTTCCCTCTCTCCCTCCTCTTTTTCATGGAACAAAACATCGCCAGTGTCATCGTCAACTCACCCTCTAACAAGTAGGTTAACCTCTAAGGTTATCGTCAAGCGAATGCTGAATGCATGAAACTTCTTCTCCAGTTTTGTTTTTGATATTTGGCATTTCGATTAAATAGAGGCACACCCACCGTGGCAGTACCGCACACAGTAACGTTGCTACTATCATTGTACTTTTACTCACGTCATGCCTGCGTTAGTCCGATCAGACAACAAAGTGATAGCATATGCCTCAAAACAATGGTGTGTGATGATAAACAAAGTGTTATGTGTCCGTAGACGCAAGACCCGGTTCGTAGATTTCTACCAGAGCCACAATTTGGCGGATGGAATTGACAATTAACTGGAGCAGTAGCTCTAGACAAACCGTATGTCCATGTGTTAGCAACAGCCTAAGCGGTCACCTCCATAGTTTGTGGAAGGCATATTTGTGAATTTAACAAGTGGGTGTTCCTCCTCTAGGAATGGTGACCACAACCGTTCGCGAACATTTTTGAGCTCTAAAGGTTGGAGTCTGTCGGGCACCGAGACGCCAAGACAGGCTGTCCTCGGATGGGCCCTAAGTACAGGCAAATCTGTCTATACCGAAACCTACCAGATGTTATCCAAAGGCTAGGATAAGTGAATAACTGTATTAGCGGAGGAAGGCGCGCATAAAGGCTTGCATCCTTGCCTCACCAAGCCGACTCAAATCCTTCCCGTTCGTCTCTAATTGGTTTAGTTTTTCGTATGAGAAATGAAATGCATGTTGGGGCGAGCCAAGAAAACTCGATTTAATCCTGACTTCCACTTGTAAAGTTCAGTTACAATGTCCCACGTATGGTAATGGATATAATTAATGAGACTCCCTCCTCTCTTTAAAGGCTGAAGAAGGGGACGAGCTACCATTGGGACCTCTTCGTGGTGGGAGTGATCAACACCCTGCTCTCCCTCTTCGGTCTACCTTGGGTGCATGGCGCCTTGCCCCAATCACCTATGCACGTCCGCTCACTCGCCGATATGGAGGAGCGGATTACCGTTGGTAACAGTGTGCAGCAGATGTAGGTCTTCGTCTCTTTTTTTCAGTTTATAAAGTGTAGCAAATAAGAATATGAGAACTTATTTGGCATTAACCTGTTGGTGAAGTATTCTCTCTCACGGGTTTCGCCCACATCCGGCACATCTCCATTTCCCACGATGTCAGTTGAAGCTAGTCAACTGGATTGCCATTTATCCGCCTCACGAACCGCCTTGAAGTGGGCTGCAATGGTGCAGAAGCTGATCGTGCAATTTCCGTGGAACAGCATTTCGCGGAGATGTGGCAACAAAACGCTCCGCCGGGAAGTGCCGCTAAAGTGTGACTGAGATGGAAAATCACGCAAAGTTCGATGCGATGCGGCACATTCTGACAGACTCGTCACGCTTGATCACGGTCAAGCACATGCTGCCATCGACTAGCGTGTGGTAGATGGGTGTGAATCTGTCAGAGGCCAATTACCCCTATGTTTGGCTTGATTGATGCGGAAAATCTTTGTGTCTACATTAAGTGGATGGGCAAGGCGGTGATGTAGACCACTGGGCAAATGCATGCTACTCATTCAGTCTGCATTAGCACGGGATGACAGGCAATAAACTGAAGAGACTGTCAATTGGTGCTTCGCTTCTTTCACGTACAAGTTAGATTATTTGCTGACTGACCGACTGAATTGTAGTGAGAAGTCAAGCCAAAAAAACACCCATAATTGCACACTAAAATGGTATTTCAATGATTATTTGGCATTTTGAAGGTAAAACGAACCATGGGGTTTGACACATTTTATTTCCGGAGGGTCAGAATAAGGGTGCGCCGTAGCGGTCGGGGAGAGGGGGGCTGCGAGTGCTCTAGCAGGGCGAGAAACTGCCTGGTGGACGAACATAGGACTTCATACCGGTGGCGAATGGCGCGTCGATGGACAGATGGATAGATGGCTTGATAGATGGAGGGGTAGATGTATAGATTGAAGGATGGCCAAATGGATGGGTGAATACGGAATGGACGGACGGATATTGGCTGTGTGGATCAATGCATGGCTACGGGATGGATGGACAAACAATTTTGATGATAGATGAACTGGTACGCGACGGATGGATAGCTGATTGATGGAGGGAAGAATGGATGGATGGGTGGGTGGGTGGACCCGAGATGGACGAACGGTTAGATAAATTAATGCAAAGTAGATGAAATTATGAAAGCCATTTTTCCCCGCCCTGAGAAGACATTCTTTTCGACTTTTGTCTCTTCCGTTTTAGTTTGTTACTTCCAAAACCTACGTTGAAATGTTGAACATTTCATTTTTAAGACTCCATCCATTCACCACACCACTTTTCCCTTCTTTTTTGTCTACTTCTTCTGCCAATTACATGGGTCAAATGGAAGCAATTACTCTATCATCATGGCAGAATGATAGGGATTCAACTGGCGCCCTCGTGATTAAATTTAGATGCCACAGAAAAATCTTTTTTACCTTTCAAGGAAAAGGAAACAGGATACTGAAAAAGCTCTTCAATCGCTTGACTCCACGTGATGGTATTTTGCCGAAGTTCTGGGCGGTTGCTCCGCCTACGGAAGCGGAAAGAGATTTTGTTTTTCCTGCTTGGGCATAACATTTTCTCCCTCTCCCCACACATTTCAGAGTGGCTCGGGTTCGTGAAACTCGCATCACCTCCATACTGGCTCACATTGGAATTGGCTTGTCTATCCTGATGTTGCCGATCCCTCTCACCTACATCCCACGTCCAGTGCTGGCAGGACTGTTTGTCTACATGGCTGTCACCTCAGTCATTGATAACCAACTGTGGGAGCGGATCCAGTTAGTCTTCATTGAACAGGTAGGCACTTTTTGCCACCCGATCTGCCACTTGATTGTGACTTGGCAGGAAAGTGGTACTGATCCTGGTGTCAGTCGCTTTTTTGTAGGCAACGTGAGAGAGAGCCCAGTTCCGATTGCCATTGCCATACTCAAGATCGGAAGAGTTGCCGATGAGAATCGAGGGTCCTCGCATAACTAGTGTCACCAGTGTGTGGCCGAATTTATTTCCCTCGAATAGACGCGTAGGTGGCATGAGACAGACTTTCGCGTCATCTGCGCGTAGGATTGTCCCTTTGGAACTGGCAAGACACACGCTACAAAATAGTGGGCACTGAGCTTGCGATGAAGCATTTGAAGTAGATTAAAGAGGAAGCACCATTTGGAGTACCTGGAGAAGCTGGAATAAAGATCCTCCTGGCGATGCTTGGCGAAGGCAGGCCGTGTTCCATGCCTTCTTCACCAACATTGAGCTTAAATTAGAGGCCAGATTTGCCACACCTTGAATTGGAAAACGGCGCCTTCAGTCTTCCATCTAAATGAATGCCAACGCCGTTCAGGCCAACACTACTGGTTTTAAAACGCCACCCGTACCTTTTATGGCGCTGCCATTCAAAAGGAAGCTGTTTGCTGACACTATTTTATCCCTCGGTTCTATTAGGGGAAAAAAGATCCCAACCTACCCAGGCGTATTACTCAAGTCAATTTCCCCATGACTTTGTTGAGCCTATTGGCTAAGAACGGCGGTCAAGAGGCAAGGACTTTTCTAGGTGAAAGTTGTGCCCCACTGAAATATTACCTGCTTAAATTATCACAAGGGTTTCCTGATTCACCCAGTCACAGGATCAAAGAGCTTCCGCCTCCGCGCGAGGAGACGTGGCTGAATGATATCCTTCGGAAAGCCCTAGGAGTAAAAACCGAACACCTCTGGCGTCCTTTGATCTTTCGAATCCCGAAAATAGTGGAACCTTGCGCCTTCCAGATACAGGATGGGGTGGGTAAATAGAGGCGTGAAGGGATTCCCCTTGCTGCTGTTCCGAAGACTGAATGCTTCACTGCAATGCCATTCATAGGTGAAGCAAATATGTAGCTCATTAAGGGGGGGTTTCGAGCAACACCTTTTCCCGATTTCTAGTTTATTTCCTCTTCCGCTTTTGCCCCGAAGAGTGCTTGACCTTTTCAGTCAGCCTACCCGCCCTCGCACTACATTCGCCGAGTGCCACAACGAAGAATGCACCTCTTCACTGGTCTCCAGTTACTCCAATTAGCCGTGCTCTGTGGCTGCGGTTTTGCGGAGGTGCCGTTTATCAAAATGGTCTTCCCTATCCTCCTTTTCCTCCAAATTCTTGTCCGGTAAGCGCTTGAGTTGGCTAGTTATGGGGTCTGCAGCACTCCTCCACCAGGACTGAATGCGACCCTTAAGAGAAAACACCTCTAGTAGGCCTTGACTTCATGGATTAAGGACTATGGACATTAGTTAGTCGTCCTCCAACTTCCACTGCTTCTTTACTGTTAATAAAAAGCAGAAGGATTTGTTACCCTCTCGTCTGTGATTTCGAATTACCTTAATGTACCTCATCTTGACTTTTTCTCGATTGCATTGGTCGTAGTGATTCCATCACCTACTCCGCCCTTCACAGAGAAGTGATGCCCACAATAGACCAAATTCTGCTTTTTGAAGCGCACAAGCTGGCTATTACTGACTGGCGTAGGTGTGACACCTGCATCGGCCATTGTTTTAGTCGGGTTTGGCGCCATTTCTACATCATTAGATACATTATTGAATAATTTGCCCTCATTTTATCCTTTGGAATAACTTTTGGGGCAATTAAGACTATTTAATGTTATACAGCTTCCCTTAGGTCTTTCCTGATGTCGAAAGAAGACAGAAAATGTATTGCCGATGTGTAGAAGGGTTGAGTGCCTACTGGAATGACCCGAAGACCATGCCGCCCAGCGGAAGTACAGTAGCGAAGTCTTAAGCGCCCGCGTAACTGAAATCAAGAGCTAAACAAAAACTATGAGTATTACATAGCTTTGATTGCTTTTTGAGCTTCGCCCTCGACCCTCCCCATCACCAACCTCCCGTGTCGGTCATCTCAACGTAGTCGGTGCTGCAAGGATAAGCGCCTACGAACCAATTCCACCAATCATCGAATTTGTGTTCAACAAAAAAAGATATCTGACTGCAACGTCACTATTCCCTCTTAAACCTTCCACTGAGTTTGGAATTTTGCCTACTTTCGGAGCTACATTGGGGGAAAGGGGAATGTGCAGGCCATCTCCATCGCTAGTCGTAAGAATACCGACCAAAAAGCAGAGTCATTTAATAGGAGACGGGGATTAATGCAGTTTCGTGGGAGACAACGTTTCGCGTCTGTTCCTCCTTGACACTTTGATTTCCTATCAGGGCCGCCCAGCCATATCAAGCTATTTGACGACTGTCCAGCTTGCAAAAAGGTGGAGGAGGTGCTACGTTATCGCCTCACTTCACGACCGGCGTTGTTTCGGTTGTAAATAGCATCCCTGTAGAACACGGGACTGGGGCAGCTGCCGAAGGTAGACCTTGTTTCCAACCCTTCCATTAGGAGTGGTCACGGCTTTGCCCTTCTTCCGTCACTTTACCGTCTATTACCTAGACGTATAAATCATGGCGGCTGTCCTTTAGGATCGGGTTTGCCTTCTGTTGCCACCTACGTAGCACCCAGACTTCCAGAAGACGAAAGGAGACATAATACTGGAAAAGAATGTGCATTGCTAACGCACGAAGGGGCCAAGAGGGACTAATTGCCTGACTCGGAGTGGAAGAACAATGGCGGAGCCTTCTGCATACAAAATTATAAAAGCTTATTTGCAGTTTTACAGCCTCTCGTTCACCTTTTCACCGACTTCTTTACTGTTTGGTGCATTTCTGTGGCTTTATGCCGCAAGCAATAAAAGCGTTGCAGTTACGAAGATGCCGAAATGATTTTTATGGCATTATTTAACTTCCAGATTGCGTGGTATTTGGGTATTTGGGAACAGCTGACAAGGGGACTTGCCCTTCCCCTCACTCCAGCTTGTGCTTCGCCCTCCGCGAAGTTGCGTGTCCCGGCTGGAGTGGAAAATTATGCAGGATAGGCTGTAGCCAATTGCACTTCTTTCGCCAGTCCTGTACTGCCATTTTGTATGCCTCCTGGGGCAAATAAACTCCTATCCATGTTTAATGAAAACGTAAAAGTGAAATAAAGCAGGCAAAATTAACTCATTTCTCAGTATCTTTAAAGGTTTTCAGGAATTTTTATGGACATCTCCTCAGTTTGTTGCATAAGACTCCCCGATACCGTGCTAGAGAGCGAATAAACTAACATTGACAGTGACTGTATTGTCTTGTCTGGCCTCCTTTAGGCAACGGCTGATTCCTTATGTGATTGACCGGAAGTACCTTGAAGCGATGGATCGGCCAATGTAGACAGACTCTCCTCGCACAATTCCATGCCTCCGCGGGGATCCAAATCACAGGCACTGAACACTCAAAGCCATCCTTGCCGTCTCCTTTTCCCGACCCTGCGGCGAAGATAGAGGGAGAAAGATGAAGGGGAAGATTGCGAAAGAGGAAATGGGTGTGATGCTAGAAGGCAACCCGCAAAATCAGGACATTTTGGCCATTCACCTGTGTGTGTGTGGTGCCTGCTTTGCTGCTTTGAATTCCCCCATCCTCTCCCATTTCCGCTATATTCCTCCATTTCCCTCCCCTTCTCTCCTTTAGTTTCTTTGTACATAAGAAAAAGCGGAGAAAATACAGTAGATACCATTTTCACCAAGCCCTGGCCGGTCTACTTCTGGTATTTTCAGACCGGCTCTATCAAGTGCCAAATGTCAGATTTGATGTCACTAGTTTGTGCATTGGCCAATGAAATTCATTTTAAACCAGTAATTAGGGTTTGTGGCATTTGACAACCAGGATTTCATTCTTGGGTCAATTTGGTAGAACCGTTGGCAATTCGAGCATTGACGTACCAGACTGGGGGCAGCCTCGGCTGATCAGAGAAACCCCGTTTTGGCAAACGATTCTAACTTAAAGGAGGCACCAAACTCGTGAAAAACATGATTTGGGGCAGATGGGAGAAAGACTGCGATCTCATTCCCACCTCCCTCTCCCCGGAGTTCGAAGCGTTTCGCTGTCTCCGTTCAAAAGAAACGAACTTGGCCCGACACCAAACGAAGCCTAATTGGTACAGTTTTGATCTTCTGAAATAGTTGCCTTCACACCGCAACCACCGTCTGCGATGGGCGGTTATATTGTTGTCCAATATCACTTCGTCGAGCACAATCTGCGAAATGAACTGTGGGGATGTCATCCAACGGTGCTTTGAGGATTAACTCTATTTACTCCTCGCAAAAGCTGATCATTTGTGTCGAATAGTGTGTGTTTAAAAACGCAAATTTACCAATACATTTGTAGCATCCCGTTGAGTCTTTCCTCAAGTCGGAAGAAGACGGAATATGACTTGCCGTCGTGGCGAAGAGCTAAGAGCTACTGATACGGTCCAAAGACCTTGCCGCCTTAGCAAGGTGCTAGCGCGGCGCTTTGACTGCCCACCACTGCTATGGTGGTAAATAGACCCTATCTTCCTATGATTCTCGTCCTTGGCGCCCTCTCAGATGACCTCCCGCGTCGGCGGCCATCACAACGTAGTCGGTGCTGTAGGAAGGAAAACACCCACGAATCAGTTGCACCAGTCATCTAATTCGCATACAACTTAGAAGGTATTTGACTGCAACGTCACTCATTTCCCTTGACAATTTCAATGGATCTGGAGTTTCATCCTGCTTAAAAACTGTATTGGAGGGAAAGAAATGTGCTAGCCATCCCATATGTCTATAACTAGTCAAAAACAGGATAGAATTTAACCTAGTTATGCTAAGAATGTGGTTTCGCGTTTGCCCCTCCTTAACAATTTGATCTAACTTTGGTGCTGAACAACCATGTCTATCTATCAGGGTTCTATCCAGAGGGTAGATCGCTAAAGGAGCTTTCGCATGGCAACATCACTGACATCGTCTTATCAGTAGCTCAGACCGCTCCGTAACGAAAAATGTCAGATGGTACACGTCTGGTGTCGCTTCAGCTGTCAATAGCGCTCCTGCAAAACGCTGGCCTAAGATAGTTGTCGAGCGGAGACGTCATTTTTAACTCTTCTGTTTGAGGTTATCACAGCTATTTCGCTCTTCAGTATATGCTCATCTTCCTTCACGTCACTGTTTAGCGTTGTGGGCACTTGTTTTTTGGGATCGAGTTTGCTCGCCACTGTCATCAATGAAGCAATCCTTCGACTTCTCTTAAGCTGAAAGAGGTCACAGTACTAAAGCAGTAATCGTTTAGCCAACGTGCAGAAGGGCTGAGGAACTAGCGGCACATCTCAAAGGCTATTCCACCTGGCGAAAGTAGATTAGCGGAGCTTTCAGTGTCCACGCAGCTAAAATGCAGAGATAAACAAACTATTAAAGCATTTCAATACAGTGTAAGAATTTCAGATCGCTTCTGAAGCCGATTCAACTTTTGCAAATATATAAAGCCCTCTTTTTACAGCCAGCTAAGATAACGCATGATGAACGCGCCCGGTTTAACATGCAATTAAGAAGGGTTTATATTTTAACGCAGATGCTGGATTTTGTTCCGACCACCGCTGAAGTAATCACTCCTCCGCTTTAACCCTCATAAGTTGAGTAGAAATTAGTTGTAAGATAGGGGTAAAGAAGATAAATTTATAACATTCAGTGATTGCTAGTCCGGTACACTGATGATGGCACGCACTGTAAAGTTGTGTAGGTGGGTGGATGATCTTCTGGAGCGGGATTATCACCCTTTACCATACCGAGAGCCCTACTTATTCTCCATCCCGTCTTTCATTTTAGAGAGTTTAGTACAGCTTTTATTTATCTGAACTAAAATGTCAAACAACTAGAGACCTTGTCAGGAGAGTAGTGCTTTCACTTTCTGCATCATTGCTGTACTATATTATGCGTTAATTAGTTTTCGTAAATTGCGTTAAGTAACTCTCTCTTCCTTTTTCAATATGTTAAGCGACTTTGACAGTTGGTGGAAATTATTAAAAGAAAAATTTAATGAACTCAAGGCCGTCAGGAATTAGAGCCTTTACATACGGCTTCCCCTCATAACTTTTACATATTAGCGTTTTGCTTAAATTTATCCCTTCCAAAAGCTCTAGCTCAGATATCCCAGCTAGTGGCCGTGGTCGGCTGAATTTCTGTGGCGCCACTTTCAAACTTCCCAACCTACTAATTAAAAACTTACAAAGTAGAGTGCGAATCACAACGTGAAATGGAATCTTTGCAGTGGTAGTAGGCCTAGTAGAAGTTTCGCTCCACTTTAATAGATTCTAGAATCTTAATGGTCATCTTTACTTAAGGGTTACAACTTATATCGCGCCAGACCACCTCGTTTCCACACTTGGTGATAACTTTGGTACGAAAATGCGCTACTTACTTAAGTCAACAAGGCCACGTACATTTAGGCCGATAAAACGCACTTGAGGTTTACCCACTTCGTGACTGCAAATTTAGGAGAAATTGGAAAAAATAGCTTTACTAATTCGAAGCATGATGAGAAACTAATAGTGAGCTTTTGAAGTCCCTAGCTGGCTAACCAGTAGCACCAGAAATAATGCTAGTGCTTTAACAGGCTCACTTGCAAATGTTACCTCCTTTGAGATCATTTTCAACATTCTTCGATTGTTAAAGTCTTTTCTTTCGGAAAATTTTGGGTTTTTAAGTGCAATAAGCAAGTCCAACTTCCTTTCTCATACTTTGAAATGTTTGTGTCTGGTGGAGGTTTCTTTGGCTCGGCCATTTAGATCTTGCCCGTTACGTTATAACCATCCGGATTATTTCGTGTTAATCAAATGGCTTTCAAAGCTGCTTCCTGGAGGGCTAATTTCGCATTACGCGGCTTAAAATTTTGTCAATTAAAATAGCTACTTTTATTATTAAGTAAAAAAACTTGTCCAAATTTTGCGCATCATGACAGCAAAAATATGCAAACCTATTCATGCTGCCTTTCACATTTATCCGTGCGTTTTTCTTTAGCAGTGGCATAAAAGCATCTGAAAAAATGGATAGGGTGCTGACGAAATGCCAAAACGATGTCAAACCAGGAATTTCGATTGTTTTCCTCCACGTTATTCAGAATTCGCAGCTCAGAATTTGTCTAATATGATCATTTTTTATGTTGAGCATTGATATTCATAAAATGACCACAAAATTTGTCCGCAAGCCCTGAAGTCATTAGGGCAATCCATTTCCACCACCTCAGCGTTTGACGTCATCGTCGGTGGACGCACGGCAGAAAGCATAACCTGCCTGATTGGCTGGTTGCGCTTGGCCAATCATTGTGTCTACAGGCATGATGGAGTAAATCGTCCGCATGCCTGGCCGAACACGCATGCGTATCACCGATACACGGGCGTGCACTCTGCCATGGCTCGGCGTGGACGCAGAGCCCTCTGTCTCTTCACCGGCCTTCTACTGGTTGCGCTAGCAAGCGTGTTGGTTTTGGCTCTCCTCGACGAAATCGCCAAATGGAGGTTTGCCAACAGGTACGGCGACGGTGGAAGTGGAAGCGAAAAGAAAAAGCAAGTAGCGTTGGTTTCAGAGCTGCAGGCTCTGGCCCAAATGGCCAATAAAACGGTGGAGGATTTTGCCGTGGAGGTCTTTACTCGGCAAGATAATATCAGGGCTTCATTTTGCACCAAGGGTGAGCTTACCTTTTTCTTACCTCGAATCCATGAGGTAGGGTTCTCCTTGACAAGGTGTGAGCTCTTAGAATATCCCCGACTTTGGGAACTGTCAGTCATGATTATGCCTTCATGAGTGGTGAAAATGTCGTTCAGCAGTTGTTTGGTGTTTGTAAAATGTGTTCTGTGGGTCATGTTTCTTTACCAGATAATTCTCAAGGGAAGTGTAGGAATAATTTACTAGAACACTCTATGCTTTCCTCGTGACTATTTTACAACAATGGAACACTCTTGAAATGCTTCCAATGTTCGCTTATAAAAAGATACCGATTGTTGAGCCACAATCATTGGTGGCCATTCAAACCTTGGTTAAGAGGCTGAGAAGAAATAGAAGCCTCAGGCAGGCATGTAGACTAGGAGTCTTATTAGATGTCCAAACAGTTGGCGTACTCTCCATGACACCTCAAACATCGAAAACTTAGTTGAGTTTCTTCCAAATGTGTTAACCTGCCATTTGCTTGCCGATAGGCAGTAGCGTGAATGAAACACCGATTGAATTGTGCGAGGAAGAGTGCCTAACATCCAACAATCCCCGTGTACTCATGGTCTTTCCCATCAGAGATCGTTGGGAGCTACTGAAGACACTTTTGAAGAAACTTCTGCCCCTACTTCAACGACATACTGTCTGCACCTTCATCGCTATCGTTGAGCAGGTATGTATGCCATACACAGTGGCTAGTAAGTACTCTTCCATCGTTAAATTGTGAGATTTTAAAACTAATTAAATGTCTGGATCGGTTAGAGCTCTACCGTTCCCAAACAGTAAACGACACGAGAAAGTTTTATCAACTCAAGGTGAAGTTCCTGATTGTAGTTTGATTCTTTACCCAGACGGATACCTTGGCATTCAACAAAGGCCTGTTAATGAACGCCGCTGTGGTGGAAATGAGCAAACAAGTGCCGTTTGATTGCATTATCTTCCACGACGTGGATCTGGTGCCCATCGCCGGAGACGTCGTTTATTACGAGTGCCCCGATTATCCTCGCCACTTGACCGTGATGGTCGATAAGTTTCAATACAGGCAGGTGGTGTTTGAGATTGGCACTGTCGAGAATCATCTTCGTAAATCTGTTGACGGTCACGCTGAAAATGTAGTTTTGTACTAATCGACTTATTAATCACACATGAGTGCACACCGTAGATAGGAATACTATTTTATGCTGAAACTGTTCGTTGATACACACACTAGAGAATTCACTACTAGTAATGCGGATAGCCCATCCTTCCTGAAGTCAATTTGATTCATTTATCTGTTACACGCGACAGCTCTAGGCCATTGATTAATAAAACATGTTTATGGAAGAATAATTAGACGATACATATTTATAAGGGCAGTTATGGCTGAATAGTGCTGAGACTAGTTTATAAATATATAGTATATTCTTATGAGCTATATGTAAATACAGTTTTTTTTGTCGATTCAATTGTCTTTATTTAGCTTACCTTATCTAAATCTAATCGGTGGAATCCTGGCGCTTCCACTGCAGCACTTCCTGCGAGTAAATGGATTTTCCAATATGTTTTGGGGCTGGGGTGCTGAAGACGACGACATGTATGAAAGGTGAGGGCCAACTGACTACCCTTTATCCTGAAGAATATGCAAAGGAAAGACTGTTTTTTTTCTTCTTCTAAAGGCTGTCCTTCCTAGGAATTCCCATCACCAGGCCGATGCTGAATCCTACGAGATACACCATGCTGCCTCATCAAAGTAGTGAGACTTTAGACGCCTGGAGAGCGTAAGCATTTTTTGACTGAAATTTCATCACCTTATCTCATTTCCCTGAATCAGGGTTGATGATGCTAATGGAGTAGTGATTTGCCTAAATGGGTAACTAATATGACCACAAAACTAAACGTTTTACGTACGTTAAAATTTACTTTGATTATTTCGCCCACTATGACTAGGACAAGTCGTATTAATTGTTTGTTGATGGCGCTGATGGCTGCGTCTTTTGTTTTGTTTTGTACACTAGGATCGTATTATTAAAAATGGCCCTCAAGCGATATCGTCTTGATGGACTCAATTCGGCAAAGTACGAAATAATCCGAATGAATATCAGTTCTGCCTGCGACATAATCGGAGGCATTCGGCGGAAATGCCTCTTTGAAAAAAAACATATTATGCATTTTTATATTGATCCTCAACCAATCAGAGCACTTAACGTGAAACCATTTTATAATAAACATTGATTCTGCGTTTTGAAAAACGAGTAAAACAGAGATGTGGGAATAATTTCGTGGTCACTAGGCTTCAGTACTGGGTACCTAGGCATTGTGAAGCTGGAACTGCAGTTAGTGCTTAAGTTTTCGCAATGGAAGGTGCATCAACCAACATGTTAGATACAATTCGATATTCTGTCTGGCCGTGTTGGACTCTGCGGACGCCTTAGCCACCGTAACAAGACTAGAGATCGACCCAAAACATGGCCCTAAAAATTCGCTAATGTCCCTATAGATTCACTACATGGACGTGCTTTACGGAAGTTCGTAATACTTTAAGCTCCTACGAAACCGAGTTGATTAAATCCCAAGGGCTAGTGAATCATGATCAGTCAATCCGGAAGTGTGTAGTGAAGTGATAAGAAGGTGGCAGTAGTCTGGTTCATACTAGTCGTTTCACAATAAAAGCTTAGTCAAAGTAGGCGGGATTACGCTGTTTGCTAAAAGTCACTTAAAATTATGATTTGTAATCGTTAGGTCTTTATTCATCAAGAAGATTTGTGATAATTACTGCTACGCTTTTTATTAATAAATTTTAATAGATGTAAAATGCTCTTTTTAAAGCATTTTAATGTTTACTTTAGTTTGCAGTAGCTTCGATTCCCAACAATTTGCATTTGTTTTAAATTACACTTTGCTGTTTCTGCGGGCATTTTGTGATAGGTTGCTACAGCTGTTGTAGAACTGTGTTGCACATCAAGGTTATCGTACTTATTCTCATGAATGGGAGACTGTGAAATAAAGGTTTTGGCATATTTGTAGGGTTTTATTAGCTTCGGTAAGGCGCGGAATGAATATATGTGCGTTCAATATATTCGCAACTGATCTATCTTCTAGTGTCAGCAGGTCTTTGCCAAGCTAAGTAGTTGTGTAGTATGCCTAGTTTGTGCATATTGTTGCATTTCCCTATATAATTGTGCGTAAGAATCTGCATGGTTGTTAATATGGCGATAGGTTTTTGGTTTCTAAGCCGTAGACAATGTCTTATGAATTCGTGAAGAACCTTTTATTATTTTACTATTTTCAATGTGAGCCTGGTAAATTTGCGTGCGTTGTGCCAGTAATAAGTACAATGTTGACGTGAGGTGGGTAACATTCTTTTATTCCTATAATAAGATATGTATGGGGTATCCCCTGGTCATGAGTCATCTGCGAATGGGCACTCTTACAATAACAGCGATTGCCTTGATCCCTTGCCTCCCGCTCGAGGTGATCAGGTCCCATCCGAACCCCAAGATCTTCCAGTTTCTGAAAAGCAAGGTGAAGAGCCCTCCGAGGAGATCCCGTCGGTGACGCTAACCATCACAAACGTGGTTTGTATGGCCCATTTGGGATGTCATTTGCGTCTGAAGGAGATAGCCAGATCAGGCGTAAACGTCCAATACAATCCTCTTCAAAACGTAAGACTTCTTGTCCTTACTGTATTGGTCCCGTTTTATGTGTTGAAACAATTTTAGCATGCTAAGCTGCATTTTGTCATTGTATAACAAAAGTGCATTAGATGCTAGACCTTCGTATTTTCGTATTGCAGTAATTAGCTGTGTCAGTTACCTTTTTCATCAGTCTGTACTGCTTCCCGTGCACGGGTACACTTAGGCTTCGTCAGTGTTGATATGGGCATGGAATTGCCTAAAATAACACAGGAAAATGAAGAAGAATCTAACCTTAATTATGCACTGTGCAGTCCCGTCTTCGGAGTAGCTTCTAAGAAGCGCTTTTGGCACGCTTGGGCCATAGTATCTAATCTTACCTCATTGGTCTTTTTGGTTTGGCACGGGTGTACGCACGCTCCTCAAGCTGCCAATTGCATTACTTGTTGTCAGAGCTCTTAATGCTTGTGTATGCACTCGCGCTCATATATGCGAATGAAGAGTTATTCCATTCATTGTGCAACTGACTGGGTCATGTCGGTTCCTGCAAAGTCAGTAGCTTGTATTGATTTTCCTGCGCACACAAGTCCCCTGACCTCCGCTGGTTTCCGATGTGACCTATTTATGCTGGTATTGCAGGACCGTAATGCGATGGCATAGCCTATGTGATTGTTCGGCTTAAAGTCAGCAAGATAATTTTTCTATCCTCTGGCCTTTAGCACGTCATAATGAGGCTGCGTAGACCGTATATAGTGGCCACTATCTGGTCCAGTGGCAAGTTCTGGTGCACCGGAGCCAATTCGTGAGTCTTCATTCATCGCCTTTTCTATGTTTTGAGCTTCACAACATACTTATTTTAACCTGAAGGCCCACCGTCCTTTTTTTCTTTACGACGAGCTCCTAGTTTTGGTAACGTTGTGTGGATCACTGCTCTGAACTCTGTGTATTCTGCAAATTATTCATATGCAGGCCTCTTATCTGGTCTTCTTCCTTTAATTTGGGGTAGTTATAGCCATTTCTGTTACACGTGGCACTATTTGCCATAATGGCTAATCCATCATTTCCCCTGTTCTTTGCTCTCTCTCTCTCTATATATGTGCAAAGGTGCTCTTTAGCTGCGTTCGTTTTTACAAGCCAATAACTAAGTAGCTGGCTAAAATTGCATTTTAAATGCCTCGTGGATGTTTGTAGGCTACTCTGGAATCCAATGTTTCTGTTTCACTTAGTAATCAGCATGCTGGTTTAGTCTAGCAAAAAAATAGTTTGTCGGGGGTGAACATGGATAAATCTTTTTCAAGTGATCCAAAGCTTAGTTGGGGTCCAAACGCAGTTTGAAAGGTTATTTCGTTGGATGAAATGAGTTCTGTGTCGTTTTTCCTTGAGATGACGTTGCTTTCTCCTTCTACTTCCCGCCCGTCTTGGTGCTCGACTTCTAGTTTGGCGAATGCAAAAAAAGGCGCAAGACGAATAGCGCGACGAATCTCCCTGGTCGGTTTTCCCTGTCGGTTCACCAAATACCGAATCTTAAATATCATGGCCACCTGTAAACTGCCCTTCCGAGTGCGCTTGGATGACCTCGCCAAGGAACGCCCCAGAGCTATGAGGTATTTCTGGTCCCCCTCCATCCCTCTACTCCCTGTTTGACTTGTTTGCTAGGGCTGCCTGAACCCCTCCATCTTTTGCACCACAGCTACGAGCCGGAATTGGGACCATGGTTGACTTACTGGGTGGAGGAGGACACTAGGAATACTCTGAAGCTCTTTTCCACCAGTAAAATGGTTATGATAGGTATGCTTTGTGTTCTTGATCCCTGCAGATGCAGCGCTTTAATAACGCAAAGGATCGTCTGTGTCTCTAGACTAGATGGGATCCTATGGCCAGCATAGTACTTGTAGTTTGCTTACATATTCAATAACTATAATAATGTAGTTTCTTCTGGTTCATTTTAAGAGCCTTGCTACCGAAGATTGCTTTCTGTTCTGGCTAATGCTGCACGAACAGAATAGTTTTATAGCTGTTAAGAGGTTAGATCGGTAATGATTCCCATTAATCTTTATCTATTCACTGAAATAAGCCTCCTGAGTGAAAACGATAAGTCAAGGTAGCCAGAAACTTTGAAATTCTCCCGTACATCCCCGATTTTGGTAAGAAGTTAGAGCTTTTGTAGTGTACATTTTGAGGCGTTGAATTTAAGGCACAAAGTTTAGTCTTCCAGAAGATAAAGGTACTTTATTTGGAACTATTTTGTATCCTTAATCATCTAAAACCCATAATTAAGAAAGATTTCCCTAAGTGGTCATTTTAGGTGTCAAATACTTTTCTCGCCCTGATAGACAGTAAAATATAACAAAATTAACCCAATTCTCATCCACATCATGCTTTTATATTGGCTACTTTGGGAATGCTATTGTACAGGCTTCAAGACGTTATCTCTGTGCTATAAACCCAGATTCTTCATCTTGCTATTAAGGCGGTCAAATTAGTATAGACTACTGGATACTAATGCTGATGCTCCAAAAAGTTTTCTAGTTGTTGGTGTTCTTCCTTGAGTAAAGGCAGGAGTGTGGAAACCGTAGAGAGCATGGTGGAGGAGGTGATTTCCCTCGCAGCGTTGCACCAGACCGGCGAACCCGTCCCCGACACCGAGGACGACGACGTTGGTATCAGCCGGCGTCGCCAACGCCAGCGACGGAGGCGGGGATATGGGTCTCGGAGCAAAAATCCCTTTGCCGAGATTACCGCGAAAAACATTCCTGAGCTAGCCAGTGTCCTTCTCGAAGATGAGGACGAAGAGGATGCGGAGGAGGAAGCTGCCGACGTCACCTGCACTGACAACGATGGTGAGGAAGAGGACGATGATGAAACGAGAACAGACGAGCAGCAGTCGTTCTCTGGCGTCAAGTCCCAGTACGTCGTCCAATCAACTTGGCCACAGCAGTCGCAGGCGCCACCGATGACCGATATCGTGCGTAGTGGGTCAACGAAACGTGCTTGCATCACCGCGTACTCGGAGCAGCCGACGTCCACATCCACCACTGCCGCTAGCTCCGCTCCTCCTCCTGCCGCTGCGCCACAGTATATTTTCGCTACTGCTACACCCAACGTCCCAGCTACCACTGTGGTGCCCGTGCGTTTTGCTACTGCTCCCTTGAACGGCACTGTCCAACCGCAAATCGCCACCTTTGCCGCTCCCTCCCAACCTAAGGTTGTGACAGTAAACGCACCGGCGCAAGCGAACATACTGCGGGTGGTGAGTCCGGTGCAGATCGCGACAGCGACGGGACCGCAGCAACCGCGGTATATTTTGAGTCGATTTCCCGTGGGCGCGACGATAATCAATCCCTCCACTACCACCATTGTGATGGCGCCATCGGCAATACAGGCGGCTGGTGTGCAGTTCGCCACCCCGATCGGAAATGGCCAGACGCAGGTTATAGGCACTGCTACCAACTCTACTGCAAATAACGCTGCGCAACAGGCCTCCCTGCCAAGCACTTTCGTCACTCCAGGATACCGTTGAATGGACAGGGCTCGTACCCCTCCTCGCTTCCCTCGTGCATTTATTCGTCTCTCGCACGCCTTACCCCTCCTCACCACACCACAGAACACTAAGTCAATCTTGCGCTTTCTTTTCTGCCTTTTCTCGTCTACCCATTCAGCAACACCGTTTGCGTGTGTGTGACCGTGGAGAGGGGTAAGAAGCGGTGTTGATACTTCCTCATTTATGTGTGTGTGTGTGTGTGTATGACTAGATTTATTGCTATTTCTTCGCCTCTTCAATCTCCGCCTTTTTTTCGCGTGCGCGCCATCTCTTCCTCATATCTAAGCGTGCATTGTGCTTTTTTTAGTCGAAAGAAAAAAACGGCAGAAATGCAAAATGTATGAAAAACAACTTGTACACTAACGTCTACTTGTTTGAGGGAACGGGGCTGGTGGTCTTTGGCCGGGTGAATTGTGCGCGACGAACATGGCATCGGACGTGGTATCAGCTTTTGTAGGTTCCGCTTTTGGGTCAAGTGTGGAGGTTATCTTGGTCAATCTTCTCAGTATTATAGGTTCTTGTTGGCTTTCCAGCAAATACGAGATAAATTTCCGCTTTAGGGCGGCAGACTCACACATAGAATGGGAGGGACAAATCAGTTAAGGATGCAGCGTTGCGAATGTGCCTGAAGAGGCTGGTGCGGGTTGTAAGTTGTTTTCCCCGATGTAGTGGCTACTGAGTAGTTATACTGCCGAGGCAAAAACCTAGTTTGCGGGGAGCGGGGGGCACTCGGTGTCAGACAATTCTTGCCTCACCAAATAACCTTCATCTGACCGCGATCACATATGCCTCTATTGGTCATTCTTCCACCATTACAACGCAGAGGGTGCCTAAAACAAGGAAGACTAGACACTGAATCTCCACAAAAGCGAGGTTATACTCGATTCTTATGTCCAAAGTGCCTCTCATCAACTCCATTGCATTTGCAGTTTGCTCCTCTTTCATGCCTGCATTGAAGGGGAGGAATTTTGCACCTTCTTGCTGATTAAAGCCCACTAATGCTCCACGACACGCCAATTACACATAAGCAACATCGCAACAAGGAGATAGTTAATAAAAGAGTTCAGGGCATACCCGCAGGGAGAATGTAGAGGGGCAACATAGAGTCAGTGTGCAGGAGGGCTAGGAGGTCAAGCCGCAAGTGTGGATTTGCAAACTGACAAATTTGGTAAGATATTATAATCCATTGCCATATCCTGTGCATCGCTTTGCTAAATTAAAACTAAAAATAGTATATCGCTTAGTGGAAAGTGTTCAAAAAGAACAATGAACAAAATCAGGGTTTAAAATATTAATCTTGCTAGTTATATTATCAAGCACACTTTCATCCAGCAGTAGTTCCCGTAAAATTTTTAATTTTGCATTCGAAAACTGTGAAAGGGCAAAGCTTTGAATTTTATGGAAGTTACTGCTCCAGTTGGATTTGTCAGAAGTGTCTTTCTCGAGCTCATTTGCAAATCGCAATTTTTAAAGAATTTCCTGAATGCGTAGTTTTGTGCATTACTTAGATACTTTGGAGGGCTCGAATCCTGCCACTTACGACTATACATGATGATGTAGGGTAACCGCCGAAGTAGCTACTCCTATCGCCAACACGCTCGGGTAGGCTGTGTTCTTGGGCTTTTTTGCGGTTAGAGCTGTACGAAAATAGGTTGGAAGAGAATCACTTTTTTCCTGGTGGTTTACAGCTTTACTCTTCATATGTGCACTTTAAAGATTACTAACTCAATTGTGGTTGTTCTCTGGTGAATACACTGCTCCTACCCGCTTTCCTCAACGTCAAAGTGCATTTATGCGTTAGCGATAAGACGGCGTATCAACCTAAAACCAGTATTTGTATCACGGACTAGATTTGTATCGCCACGTCTCTCAGTACCGCCGTGTTTGAGATTAGGCTTTTTGCTGTATTTCCTTCCGTATTTTTCTGACGAGCTATGCCTATGAGTGTCCCATTTATTCTGTGGTTTTTTATGCAAGCAATGTCTTCCATTTTTTTAAATGAACCCTTGTTTCAGCTTCGTTGCAGAAGTTTTGCCTTAGCATAGTGGCTTGCAAACCTGACTTCAGCTCATTTGGTTTTTGTATTTGTGAGCCATCTTGCATATTCTGGAACCGATTATATCACTGAAATGGCTAGGTTTCAAGTCGTTACTTTACTCTACCTTTCAATGCAGCAAACGATTATTGGCCCTCACTTGGTTTTTGTCGGTCGTGTGTTATCTTTCTTAATATTCCTATTTGTGAATAACTAGGCATTTTTGCTATTTTACTGACAGCTAACAAATTCTTACATATGAATGTTCGTTTTTTGTGTATACGGAGGAGTGTTTTTTTGGCCGATATCAAAGCTCTAGTTCGCTTTTTTCGTAAAGTGTTTAGCTCTGCCTTTTTCAACAATGAGTTTCCTTCGTGACCATTTCTAGTGTCAACTCAATTATCATAAATTTTGTTGTCATTTTGATGGAAATCAGGTGCTTTCTCTCATCTTCCAAGTCCTTTTATCCCTAAGACATTAATATTTGTAGTTGGTTAGGTGATCATGATTAAGAATGAATCTTTTTGTGTACGTTTAAGACATGGAGAAAGCATTCGGTGACATGAAGCTGGGGCGCCAGCTGGACAAAGAGGCTTTCTACGGCTACGTTCACGCCGTATCCGGGCCTGTCGTCACGGCCTCCCAGATGGCCGGTTCGGCAATGTACGAGTTGGTGCGTGTTGGTCACGATAACCTCGTGGGCGAGATCATTCGTCTCGAGGGCGACATGGCCACCATCCAGGTCTACGAGGACACTTGTATCCTTCCACTTACTTCACTTATCTTGCACCCATGTATTTATTTTTTTTCCTCCTTAACGCACGCCCTCCTCTCGCTTCCTTAAGCTGGTGTTACTGTTGGCGATCCCGTTTTGAAGACTGGCAAACCTCTTTCTGTGGAACTGGGTCCCGGTATCATGGGTAGCATATTTGATGGTGAGTCTACTTTTTGTTGTATCTTCAAAAGAGTCAACGCTTTGAGCGTTTGTCTCGTTTGAGCAAGTGGAATAAGCCTGCATCTTGTGCGAAAGCTCTCTCCACCCACCATCCTGTGTACGGTGCTCCTCCCTCTGTCTAGGTATTCAACGTCCACTGCAGGATATTCGTCAGCTGACGTCCTCGATATACATTCCCAAGGGTATCAGTGTGCCCGCCCTGGATCGCAAGGTAGTGTGGGAGTTTACGCCTAACTCGACCCTCCGACCGGGAATGCACATAACAGGTGGGGACATTTTTGGCTCGGTGTATGAAAACACCCTGGTGAATCACAAGCTGATGCTGTCACCGAAGGCTATGGGTACTGTGCGATGGATTGCGCCTCCGGGCAACTATAGCATCACTGTAAGTTGCACTAGACTTGAATGATCAGACTATTCGTCCTAAACTCATCCATTCCGAGTTCGCCTACTATTACTTACTGAATCTGTTTGTCTATCCACTAGGAATCCACTCCTCCACTCAATCCATTTGCTCCATATTCATTCACTTGACTACTTTGCCTTTATTCATCAATTCCGTCTTCATCCATGCCTGATTTATCCTACCTTTATTCTTCCGCCCTATCTCTATTCGTCTATTCAAAATACGCCATTCCACTTCAAATCAACAGATACATCTATTCTTGCCTCCTTAGACGAATTCAGCTTGTTTAGCTAGTTGCCTCCCGTTGTAGGACAAGGTACTAGAGACTGAATATGACGGGGAGGTGACGGAACATTCAATGTTGCAAATCTGGCCGGTGCGTCAACCACGACCAGTGGCCGAGAAACTACCCGCTAATTATCCCCTCCTCACTGGACAGCGAATTCTCGATGCCCTTTTCCCGTGAGTCTTCATACTTTGGTGGAATGAACCGCATCTAACCGTCCGTCATATTCTCCATATATGTGTATGTTCGCCCACGTGTATTTTAACCGCGTGTCGCTTGCGGTGCAATCTCCGTGAATGGCTGAAGTGCTAGCTAACCCTTCCACGTATACAATCAGTCGTATGTGCAAAGGCTTGTATTTGACCGTCCATATGATGGTCTGTGGTGGTTACTGCTGCTTTCAAGAAACCCGTAAATTCTGACCACCACTAGCAACGTCTTTTTGTGCACTAGATAGCGTACTACGACAACTGACTCAAGGATCCGAATTAGACCTCAATGTTTCATTACTTTTGTACTTTACAGAATTTTGTTGAATGTCCTGAAGATGTGCCTTGTGTCGAAATGTCGCTCATATATGCACCACCCACCTCAAAATGTCAGCAGCTTAGCAATCAAATCAGCTGCTAATCAGATTTGGTTTGTTTCAAATCTATTGTTGCCACTATCCTGGGAAACTTTTCAACTTGACTGCGCATTCGCTTCTATCCCAAGTGTTATATCCATGATGGTTTTTAGTATCTAACGCCATGGTGTTTGGAAAGCCCTTCCCTAGTTCCTCTAAACCCTGGCAACGAGTGGGAAAATTTCTGCGAGCAAGCGAAAGTTAATTCTCCTCTCTGCCTCCGCGTATCCCTCCCCTGCCAATCAGCGTGAGCCATGCTGGAGGCCTGGTGTACGCCTCAGCAATGGTAGCTGCACTGCTTCGATGAAACTATACACAGCTTGATGATTGTGATTATGGCGTTGTTAGTGCTTGTATCACATGGTTGAAAGTGATTCCGAACAAAACTGAGGAGTCTCATTCACAACGGGATTGATTATCTCGAACCAGCTTATTAGTTTGATTGGTGGATTACTGAGGGGACCTTTGATTGAGCTGGTTTTGAGGTGTCTACTGTCAAAATCAACAGAGTATTACTGATTTTGAGCTGATCTTAAGTTTAATATGGCAATTTAGTTTGTCAAATTGTCATCCTAGAGCAGATTTATGCAACTGCCTTAATCATGGTAGTGGGCTTGTAGATATGTAGTAGATATAGCCTCCCAACGACTCAAGCCTTAGTTAGACATCAATGTTGTTTCGTGGGAATTCCATGTTTTTTTACTAACCTTTTTAGCCTAAATATTCTGGCCGGGAATGCTCTCTCGTTAGACTGGTTTTAAGGCGTTGAATAATAAATTTCTCGAGTCGATCCTAGTTCCCATCCATTCAACGGGTGCTCGTTCCCCTACAGCGCCGTTCAAGGTGGTACAACAGCCATTCCCGGTGCTTTCGGTTGTGGCAAGACGGTTATCTCGCAGTCCCTCTCAAAGTACTCCAACTCTGATATAATCATCTACGTGGGGTGTGGTGAGCGTGGCAACGAGATGGCCGAGGTGCTTCGTGACTTCCCTGAGGTCAGTTTGAGTTGTCCCTTCATTTACTCTATTCCTTGTATCTGTGGGTTTGTTTTCTGGGGCAGTTCTCTTTGGGAGAGGGGAATTTAAAACCAGGCATTTAGTGAATCCAGTTTAATGGGTAATGCTAATTTCAGCTTTTTAATGTTGGTGTGAAGTGATTGAATCTCACGATTACCCTCTTGATTAGATTTACTTACTCTTACTAGAGGTTTTTTTAACTTCTCATCGGTTTGATTGTTAATATTAGTAGTTCTCTTTGTCAATTGCCTTTTTAGGTTAAAACAATACTGCATTTTATTATTTATGTTAGTTGAACCCGATGGAGTTATGTCGAGCCACTCATTAGTGGGTGTAGCACGATGAAAGTCTGGGGGCTTCGGGCCTGTCACATTTACCTTCTATTTGCTCTCTATGCAAGCCCTCCATACATGGTTGAGCGTTTCAGACCTGCAATTATTCCGTGATTCATCTGTTGCACTTTATCCCAGCCATAACAAGCTATTTTTAAAGGCTAAAGCTTTTGGGGGTCATTTGTTATTACATCCTTGACTATCCTAGGTCATAGACTGCTCCCTCAAACCTCCATATATGGTTTTTCTACGGTCGCAGCAAACACTAAGTCGTCCGATAGATTTTGTAAGCGAAAGGCACTAGTCCATTCCAAATAAAGCGTTTTTTGGTGACTTAAAATGCTCTGAAGCCGTCCTAACATTCGTCGCCAACGTTATCCGGTTATGGTGCTAAGATGATTAAAACCTTCACGCAGCTCATTTTGCGGGTGTTTGATGATGCTAGGACTTTCATTATGATTTCTTCCTCCTAGTAGTCAACTGTAAGTACTATGACCGAGCCTAATGCTATGGGATTTTCATCAAATGACGATTAGTGCCCCTGTCCCGACTTTTGGTTACTCTAGTTCCCCTGACTCTATAACTGCAGAGACACTCAGGCGATTTCTTGTGTTGAAGTGTGAAATCAGGTCTGCCACTTTCTGACCAAACATGCTTTTGTTTCCTACAGTGAGTAGGCCCTGGAAAGCCTGACAACAAAGCCTATGATCTGATGAGGAGAAATGTCTGCATTCATGAATTGCAGATGCTTTTAACTGGCTTCCTTAATCCGCACTGTCTGATGAATTGCGAATCTCTTTTGGCTGTTTTTTGAGTAGCGAAAATGGAAATCGTATGACAACCTGGCAGTGAATGTGTCAGCGCCACAGCTCACTAAACTGGTAGAGGGAAATGTGTAGGTTTATTCAGCATTCTTCCCCCGTCTTCTGTACAGCTAACAGTGGAGGTGAATGGCAAGCAGGAGACGATAATGAAGCGAACGGCGCTGGTGGCCAACACCTCGAACATGCCAGTGGCGGCGCGTGAGGCCTCCATCTACACGGGCATCACCTTGTCCGAGTACTTCCGTGACATGGGCTACAATGTGGCCATGATGGCCGACTCCACCAGTCGGTGGGCAGAGGCGTTGCGTGAAATCTCCGGCCGTCTCGCTGAAATGCCTGCTGACTCGGGCTACCCTGCCTACCTTGGTGCTCGTCTCGCTAAGTTCGTCTCTCTCCTCTCTTTTTTTGACTTTGAAGTGGTGACCTGGTAACGGTGATAGAATAAAGATGGTGAAGAAACCGTACGGAGAATGAGGAAGCCGTACAGTTAAGTGCACAACTAAAACAAAGTAAAATCTGGTGACTAGGTTTCTTTACCGAAAATCTGGTAGTACATTTTTTGCCGATGTTTGTAAAGTCTTTTCCAAGGACTTCCAATTGGTGACAAAAAAATTGACTCACTGAGATGAAAATCCCATCACTAAAATGAACTTCAAGCGTGTTTTATGGAAATCGCTGGTGTAATGCTGTGGGAAAAGTTTTCCTGCTTGTTGATTTTAATCTACGTCAGCCCGACTTCTCTTACGGTGCTTAATTACCCTCTGGAGATTACAATGGTCTGCAATTCTGAATAGAACTTTATTGTTGATAGAAAGCGATGCTCGCAGAATTCCATATCATTAAGACAGTGACCGAGAACCACGGAGACGAGAAAGCTCGCGCAGTTAGATTCACGATTGGAACAAATGCCGCTCTGCATCGAGCTACTCCATGCCTCTTTTTCTTGCCTCGGTCCATGCAGTTTCTACGAGCGCGCAGGTCGCGTGCGTTGCCTTGGAGGGCCGGAGCAGCGCCAAGGGTCTGTAACCATTGTCGGTGCCGTCTCCCCACCCGGTGGTGACTTCTCCGATCCCGTTACCTCGGCCACTCTCGGCATCGTGCAGGTAGGCTAGCGAGGTGTCGCTTTTTTACCCTCCTTACCTCCTTGGGATAATGTCTTTTGTAAGTATGATACCGCGGTAGAAATGTGAGTGTTCATGTGTCATCTGTTGAAAGGTGTTACTAGTCAAGGACGTTAGCTTCTGTCATAGAAACTGATTGGTCATTTTTATTTAGCAGGACCAGCACCATCTACCTCCATTTGACTCAGACAAATCTACTAATGCCTTTCCCCACCTTTCGCAGTTTTTTTGGCGCTAGTTAGTAAATATGGTGGGGAAATGGTAAGAGATCGAACGAGTCATCCTGCCCCACCTACCCTCTCTTAACTCCATAATGCTCATTGCCCACTGGCTACCCCAGCTAGATTGACTGGCGCCTTGACTACTTGCGATCCTAATCGAACACGAAGGCGAAAACCTTTGGAGTGGAGGGCTTTTACTGTATCGGCCCGAAAAGCGGAAGGTGGCCACGGTTTTTGCTTGGTTATGAGTCATCACGGAAATTAACCAATCAGAAAGAGACTAATGAAGGGACTCGAGATTCTAATTTTCCCTACATCTTTTTCTCACAGCATGTTATTTACGGCGAGAAAAAAGGGGGGATGATAATTTTATGAAATGTAACCTTTTGAAATTTCTATTGCACCGGGTGGAGGAGAAATGGGTGTGTATCAAACTGTTCATTCCCTGTTCGTCCCCCCCCCAGTTTTACACAATCTGCTATTTCTCAATCGGAGCTCTTCATTACTGTCAAGGCTATTAGCTCAATATATGGAGAATTTTCGCCTATCTAGAAAGGTTCCCTTCTTTTGTGTCCCCATTTAATAGGCCACCATTTTTCGGGTTAGCGGTTATGGGATTGTTTACATTTGTTCCCAAAACAGCTATGGCGTATCCATTTCAACCGAACTTCACTGCATTTACGTCTCATTAGTCACTCACTTTATTTTCTACTGTCGCACTATTATTTTGATGTGTTAGTTGACGTTGACAACTACTCTTTGTCCGTGCTTTGGAAGCTGATGCTTGGCAAGCGTGGTTGATTTGTGCGCCTCGGTAACTAGTACCACCGACGCTCCTCTAAGGTCTAAAATTGTTGCTTGGGTCTACGGTCTTTAGTTGTTGTTCGCCTCCTAATGGTAGGAGTCTGCAGAAATGGCGTTCTGGGGGTAGTATTTAGGTGTTGGCAGATTGTCTCCTTTTCGCATTCTGTTGGCATTGTGCTATCCGGTTGAGGTTCTGCAGTAGTTGCGGTTCCTTCGATTGCACTGGGCACGACCTCGGTGCGTCAGGTTGAATTAAGTTTTTTAGGGAAGAACGCTTCCATTCAAGTGCTGACGTCCCTCTTCCTTTACTTCTTACACCAGGTCTTCTGGGGTCTGGACAAGAAGCTGGCGCAACGCAAGCACTTCCCCAGTGTGAACTGGCTCATCTCCTACTCCAAGTACGTACGCGCCCTGGATGAGTACTACGAGCAGAACTTTCCCGACTTCGTCACGCTGCGCACCAAGATGCAGGAGATTCTGCAGGAGGAGAAGGACCTTTCCGAGATTGTCCAGCTTGTCGGCAAGGTAGGCACTTCTATCACCCAGAGAGTGATTAAAAGACCGTTTCTTCTTTCAGTATATTTAAAGCTAGAACAATTTAAACGCAAAGGAAGCTCTCTTTTACTTTTTATGGTAAATAATGTGTTGTACTACTTACAGTCTAGTTAGCATTGTGTCGTGGTACGATTGGCCTTTTACCTTTTGGCCAGCATTGGTTAGGCACTTAAAACCGCCTACCTAGGCACTCCGTTCAACTGTTTTAGGTAAACGTTATCGTATTACTGTAACTGATGCAACTATCGCCAAACAGACAATAATGGCGTTTCCATTTTTGCGATTACCGAAGTGCAAATACTATGGTGAACGCTTTTCAAAGGACTCCATCTTATCACAAGACGGGAATCTTCCTCTCCTTATACTGCGGAATCCGACCATGCAGTCCTCTAGCTCATTTTTCACTTCTTTGTCTAGCTGTTTTTCAAATTATTCAATTAATGCACGTCAATTGCTTTCAGTGCATGTAAATCTGGAGGATGCTTTGTCATTAGACGTAGGGGATGACTGAAAGATTGAGATTCACGGCAAATCAGATGCAATTGGCTGGTGCTCCTTGTGGATACACTTCTCCATCTACTTTTATGGCTGTTCTAATGGTAGAAACGAAGATATGGCTCGTCTACTCCTCAGGACGTAGTCTTGTCTCCAACTTCGCCTTGGAAGCAGAGGGATAATGAGACTCTTCCCTATCACGCTAAGTCGATTTCCTAATGTAACGGCGGCTTTGCATCTCATGCATTTTGATGGATCCAGGTTTCACGGCCTTTTGGGAAACTGCGTTACAGAGGGTCCAATCACAGAAGATTGAATGGCCCCGTTTATACAATTCATTGGTGTGACTAGATACCATTGCGGCTCTCAACAATGCTAGTCAAGTGGCGCCAATTGGCACGTAATTTAAAGACATCCCACAAACTCATTTGGGCTACTTTAGGGAGTAAAATCACCCAACCAAACTGATCCGACTGCATTCTCTCCGAGGTATTCACGACCCGTGAATACCTCAACCCATTTACGTTGCATTGTTATGGCTCCATTTGGACGGGTGACGCAGACGGTTGAAAGTAAAGATTAGGCCGTGTTTAGAGCGCATGTTGCAGTGAAATTGAGTGACGTGTATTTAGTGATTTGCTTTTTCCAGGCGTCACTGGCGGAGTCGGATAAGATCACCCTGGAGGTGGCGCGTATCATCAAGGACGATTTCTTGCAGCAGAACGGCTACTCGGACTACGATAGGTTCGTCACTTATTTCTGCTATTGTTTTGCTTTTTCGATGATTTCTTACCTTTAATTCCTCTCTTTCTTTACAAGACAACTGCCACCGTATTTTGCAGATTGTCTTAACATTTCTCTTGGACTTTGTCATGGACTCCCTCTATCTATTATCGAAGGATTGGACTCAACTGTGATAAGCAATTTAGAAGTACAGTTTATACGGCAGCAAATTGTCCCAGAATGCCATTTATTGGTGAATAGATTGAGTTCTGGATCACATTTGCCTATTTTTAAGCGGATTGTCGCGATAGTAGGGTTTAAAGTCCACGATTTTTCTACCACAGGTCATTTGTCCTGTCGGATGATATTCTACAACCCGACCATCTCTCACTCCAGCCGCTTTTCGTCCAGACATTTTGCTGCAGTCAAAAGTCCATTCCATCAAACGCACGAGACTGTGCTCCTCATTAATTCATCACTTCACCTAGTTGCTAGGGCACGATTCCGATTAGCTGAAATGTGGTTTCGCTTGAATGCTGGCTAGTGTGCAGAAATTGAACTCGTCGCAATTCAGACAAACTCCTTTCGTCGTGATTCGGTGGATGGTGCTCTTCATAGTAGAACCCTTTCTTCTTTGACTCAGGTGTACTATCCAGTCACTGAACTCTATACGTGGCGTCTGATCCCTTCTTGTAGGGGTCGGGGTTCTAATTTAATCGCAAGTCTACCGAAGACCTGTTACGCTGTTTACGGAAGTGTTATGAATGGAACGTCATAGCACCGAGTTAGTGATCGAAACCGCGACAGATTGTACAATCCAGACAGTAGTCGATATGGATTTAATGGTTCTACCTTTACGAATCGTTGTGGATGCGCTCCATCGTCCCCATATGTCTTTCAGTTAGTAACATCGAAATTGCCAGTTCTTTGGAGTGGCCTTACCTGCAGTTCCGCATGCAGTTCAACCGTGGAACCTGAATCGCGTAGTGCAGTGTCAAATACATTGTTGACGAAAGGCATTCTTCTTGCGTTGCATTTGGTTTCCTCCCTTCTACAGGTTCTGTCCGTTCTACAAATCTGTGGGGATGATGCGCAACATTATTCACTTCTACGACCAAGCGCGAAACATCGTGGAGGCCACCGCTCAATCGCCCCGTCGTGTCACCTGGGCCATCATTCGCGAGGCTATGAGCTCCACCCTCTACAAACTCTCCAACATGAAGTTCAAGAACCCTCGCACTGAGAGTCAGGTCTGTCACCTCTTCCTCTCCTCGCTTTCACCCTTATTCAAATCGTGAGATGAGAGTTCTGAAGTTTTTTGGCCCCTTTTGCCTTGTTTAATTAGGCTCAAATTCTAGCTGATTTCGATGAACTGAACGAGGAGATAACAACAGCCTTCAGGAATTTGGAGGATCTGTAGACTGAGGCAATATGGTCTAGAAGTCATCCCGTTCCTTTCTCTCCTGGCCCCCGTGTGCACTTCGGTAAAGAAGAGGGAAATCCGAAAAGCATAATAAATTCACTCTCTCTCCATGTCTATTTTTCCTGACTCCCGAGTGGTTTGTTGTACCTTTCCTACTCTCTCTCTCGTATCTGCTGTTGTGACTGTGATCAACTCAAAATACATTCACACGATTTCAATAGGCTACATCCGATTCCGTTCTCTCTTGTTTCGGTAACGATTGTGGACCACGTTTTGAGTGCTGCTAATCGGTTTCAGGTTCTATGCACAGCCTTTCTATGCTCTCCCTTATTAGGTTGATGAGAGGCCTGTTGTCAGATGGATATGCTTCAAATAGTCTGGAGGGTGTGACTCGGTGGCTATACTGCTCGCAACGTGGTTGTACGTGTGCGGTGTTCAAGTCAAATTGGGACTTTAAACTTTGAAGTTGAAACTACATTTCCTCTTCAACTCAGCAATCAACCTATGCATGTGAGGCTTCAGAGTGAAAGGCCTTGTCAGTGCGTCTGAATCGTCTTAGGGCAGGCTGTTACGTTTCATATTCACTTTTACTCTGAGTGCTCTAACTTGCCGAAGTTGGGAATGTTAGTACATGATTGTGTTGAGTTTGCTAATTCTACAGGATGGTTCGTATCCTGGCAGGCGTTCTTCGCCCCGAGTGAATGCTCACTGGAATAACTGCGGATGCTACGAGCTGATAACGAACTACCATAGTCGAGGTCGGAGCTGGCACATAGCCGTTTTCCCTTCGTTATTCACTCATTCTTTGTTTGAGGTCTTCTGCGGAATAACAGCAAGCTCCGATCCAACACGTTGTTGGGTCCATGTCCACGTTATTACTGTAGACATCTTCAATAACAGTGTTTTGGAATGGACTGTGCGCTAGTCATTAGTGAAATTCCAAGTTTCGGTCTGATTTGAACCCTTCTGTAGCAGAGCATTATGCAGGCCTGCTTAAGTCTCACACTTCAAACTCCACGCCGGTGGTTCCCGGCCCTCCAGACTGAGTTGTAGAGTTTCTGTGCGCGAGTGGTCTGGATCCTACTGAGATCACCGACCAGATGGCCAATGAGTAAGGCTTCAGGACAGCAGACGCCCGTATTGACTGGCGCGAGGGGGATCAACACAGACATGAGAGGTGCGGGGACAAACTTAGATGCTGACCCCGGTGAAGGCTGCCGCAGACTGTCAGCGACTGCGGCTGAACCTGCGTCAACTGAGTCGTGCACATTTACTGTGGCGGATTGACCTTAGCACTGGTATGTTTGACCGAAGTTCCAGCAAATCAGAAGGGAGTGAGGGTACAATTTCCAGCATGTTCGGAAGTTACTCACAGAAATGAAAAGTCCTGCAAAATCAAACCGTGACGTTATTATGGGGTTGCAGGCATCCTCAACTAAAGGAAGATATTCCATGAGCAAGCTTTGGGAGGTCCTGGAGATAACTTGGATAGTCAGACAGCTAAAGTTTATTCCCCTATTTATTCGTGAAGTTGCACTGCTTGAGATATCTGGGAAGGGGCTCTCGCATGCTCCTGATAAGTTTTTCCTCTAGACTGGGTGAGTGCTGAGACTGATACCTTGAGGTGGTAAGCGGTCACTTGACACCAAACTCGGGGCTGAGTGGACGACGCTTCTTCTCAAGTCGGAAACGAAGTCTGATTCTCCACAACTTTCGATCGTTTGTGAACTCTCCCCATTCCACCCAAATAAAGGGTGTCCTCTACTCAGCCTTCTCGATTCATGGCTCTGAAGCCGGAGGCAAAAGAGAACTGTTGCGATAGGAACTAACTGTGGAAGCCTATATGGATTTCGAGATACCACCTCTACAATTCTTGGACTGTTCTTTGCTCAGCGAAAGAAGTAAGAAGCATCCGTCAATAGGTTGCAGCTGAAATTGCTTTGATGATGACAACGAGTGGGGAGGCGAGTCTGAACATGGCGCAACAAGGAAGTCTCTCCACCACAACTCTTAATCATTTCGATTTTCCAAGCAATTTCGTCCTTCTGGACTTGGCTTTTTCAAAAGGCGAAGTACCCTACGAGCTGGCAAAATCTCAGCGAATCAAACGGCTTCGGGTGGTGCGTTGGACTGTGAACATCACGAAGTGAGTAGGCAATTCTTCCCCGGCATCCTTCACTTCTGGAGGCTTAACATCCTTTTCCATTCTTCAAATACCTCCTGGAGCATGTGCTATGGTGCGTTCGTCAGCCTGGTCGCCGAATCGTGGAGAACCACAAGTTGGACTACTCATTGCTCTAATGCGGAACCAAAATTGGCGCTACTGAACTCTCCACTGCCAGCTGCTGCTGCTCAAAACTATGAAACAAATTATTTATCATCAGACCGAGGAAATGCTTCATCTACTTTGTTTTTGCTTCATGCCCAACCGGTATATTTGCTACGCGATACGGTGCAACCGGTTACGTAGCATATATTATTGACCCCACGACTGTATAAGAATGTAGAAGGATAACACACTACGGTGGTAGCAATCGTCTTGAAGAAAATGTTAGATGACTGTCGTAGACGGATTTCCAAACGTCTGATCCCGAACAGAGGAGTTGGCAAGGCAAAATCAGTAGAAAAGAATCAGGATGGTGAGGGTAGCTGTCCTGTTGCAGTGACTGGGATGTACATCTAGGGTTTGAACGAATCTTCATGAAGTGAGAAGTGACACTGCTGGCGTCAGCACTGACTACTGGTCCTCCAGACTGGATTCAGACTGGTCGAATGCTTTGGTGATTGTCAGCCGCCTTTTACTGAGACGTGTTTATGTAGGAAACAAGTCAACGCCATCAAGTGGGTTGCGAATGCCACTTCGATTAAATGAGTTACTTGGGGGAGGAACTTCTGAAACTACTGACTTGAGACAGATTGTAGCTGTCACCGTAGCGGTCTCAAGGCCAAAAGTTACAAAGAAAAGAAACTAATGTCATGCATTTCATTATGGGTATGTAATGAAAGGAAATGCATGGCTACTACCTTTGCTGCGTCCTGGGTCACCGCCTACATTGTAAGGCGTCACAGTAGTAACACAGAAAGTATAGTACTGACTTAGGAAGGGCTCCAAAGTCGCTGAGCAGAAGTATGAACTGATCGCCAAATCAAGCACAGAATTTAACTATCAAAGCAATGTGCAGGGGTTCATTGCCACACGTGACTACGTCATCAGCCGTCCACGTCAATGCGCCTCATAATTGCGGCGACGATACCTCTCCCTCTACCTTTATAAAATCTGAGAGTCTCATTACAATATACGTCCTAAAAACACCTTATTTAAGTGATCAGACATCTTTTTATCCACGAACTGAACAATGCGGGCACTCCAGTACACAGAGGTTGTATCCTTGCTCTGATATGCGATATGGCCATCGCTTAATTTTTCTGTACGCCAATAATGTGCGCTCTTCAACAGCACATCGACTTGTAATAATATCAAGAGTAAAATGAGGAGACTTTACGCTTCTCACCCACCGGTCTCTGTGAATATAGCGTTAAAAGCGAGGGTCAATGAAAGGAATGGCAGTTGTTACTGTAGTAGTTTAAATGTTGATTGTATAACTCTCGACTTTGGTGATAGCCTATCTGGAGCTTCATGATTGTACTTCCTCTGGGGAGAACGGTCTCTGGACCAAACAGGTAGTTCCTCAAACCTGTTAATTTCCAATGCGTAATATATATAGTATTATATCTACATTCATTGTCAGCAGACCCTTATCTCACTGCAGTTTCAAGTTGTAAATTTTATAAAAGCATAGGGTATTTGTAGGTGGGCCATACTTTCATCAGGACGTGGACTGCTTAAAAGCAACATGAAAATCAAAATGAGTCTCGCTCAACATAATTTTGTTATTGTTGAAAATTGTTCTATTCACAAAAGGCAGGTGAAGAGTCAAAAGTGCCCTGGATAAAACTGAGCAGTCTACCAAAGTTATCTGGTCATAAATTCAAACCCCATGTACATTAAAGCAAAAAATTGGACAAACACATGGCATTTGCATTTTACAATTTAAGTGCAAAATTTGTAAAAATGTAATTTATATTCATTTGTTTGTATTTTTTACAGAAAATGGCCTTGCCACATTGTTTTGCTGCACATTTCGCGGGTCATTGAAAGGACGTCATGCCCAGGTTGAACTACGCGAAGAATCGGAATAGGATGTACACCTATCGGAAGGGTAATTGGTTTTAGAACAATTTTATGTGCCACAGCATCGATTTGATTACTAGGTTGGCTTGCGTTACGCACTCACTAACTTGTTCTGATTGAGTTTGTGGTAGCCACATCGTGAACAGGTACCCTATTACCACTGATTAGTGCGCCAGGCGATCACTTTTACCGCAGCAGTTCCTCTTTGGGAACGTGTTGGTTTTTCACCCGTTGATAATTTACGCAATAAATTGCTTTATCCAGTTTTCTTCCCCGAATACTAGGTGACTATGCCGATCTTGATAACGACGATATCCCCAATCGCTATCCACGGTTCCGCAATGACTGGCATTCGGGGAAGCACGGGCATCGTAACCAGCCACAGTCAAATATTAGTCCTGAAGTGGTGCGAAGAGTTGTGGTTGGTGACCTTCCTCCAAGTTCCTCATATTCTCGTACCTACGTATCCCCCCAAGGCGAGGTTTGGGTTCGTGCAAACATCGCAAATGGGGCGTCAATGTCTATTGATTTTCTCAAAGAAAGTTTTAGTGCCGCAATTGAAACCACAGTTCGAATTTACAATCTCATAATGAAAGGGGAAAACTGCACGTTCTTCTTCAAAATCCGGTCTAAAAAGGTAAGACATTTTAAACAGTGCATGCGGATACGCGTATTATTGTTGCACAGCTTAGAGCTCTGTCTGCTTTTCGCCTGCGGAGTGTCGGTGCTGTGCGAAAGTGATAAACTTTAACCCAACTACTGCGCGGTACTGGTACTGTTTAGTTAAAGAACAATATTATCAGGACATCAGGTAGAGCCTCACAGGTTTACTGCGAGGTGTGGATAATGATGTTAAATGAAACGCCTTTGTTAGTAGTGTGTACACAACTACAGGGTCCACATCTTTACTTTATTTTATGCTTATTTAGCTTGGAGACTATTGCAAAGCCATCAAGAGCATTATCAACCCGGTCACTGGCGCTCCCATCGTGTGTGATATAAAATCTTGCAGCGAACCCGAGGTTCCACTTGCATCAACCAATGCGAATAATGGTGTCACAGGGGCGCTTTTGCCGGAGGCTTGGATGGCTGCTTTGCGCGAGTGCTTTAAAGAGCGCTTTCAAGCTACCACTAATGTTCTCGACCTCTCCAGTCTTCATACCGATCTTACTCTTCTCAGTAAAGGGTACTTCATACCTCTGAACAAGACGATTGTGTTTTCGTCATTTATTGCTATTCTTCAGGAAAATGATGCTAAAGTGAGTCTTCCGGTTTTTTCAAAGAGTAATGTGCTGGGTTTGACATCGGTTGTTGTGGTAACAGTCGGCTGTACACTCCAGCTAAATTGAAACGGGCTCCGTCTGAAGCCCCCATTTGTAGTATGAGGGTTCAAAAGGTGCCAACATTAAAACCTGCCCGTGTTGAATCCAACCTCACTACAATTCTCCATTGTACACTAGTAAAATTAAAGGGATGCCAATTGAAGCTCTCGGGTTCTGGTATTGTATATTAGCTGGATTTTTATACTTGATTGTATTTGTGGCTTTCAGTAGCGCACAGTCCAGCAAGATCAATGGCACTATATCAGCCTCTGAAAAGCGTTTGGAGGTAGGAATGGTGCAAACATCTCAAACCTAACTCGTATGCGCGCTCTCAGAAGCTAGTGACTTGTGACGCCTGATGATTTCAATTGAAATTATTCGCTTCTTTCTCCTGTAGCTGTCTGCGTTGAATTTGTCGAACAATCGACTGAATCATGTGCAACCGTTTGAGGATATGTGTAAGGTGCTGGGACCACCGACGTACTCCTTCGAGCGCATAGATCTGAGTGGGAATCACATAAACACTTCGCGGAATCTTGAAGCGCTAAAGGCTGTTCCTGGAATCTGTCACCTTGATTTGTCAGATACACCAATAGCGGGTCGTTTATCTAACCCAAATAGCGGCAAAATTATCGAATCGTGAGTCTCTTGACACGGTTTTACCTTTTTTAGCCCGCTTAGGATCGTTTTTGGTGTTTTTGTTGTTTAAGTCTTGGAGTAAATAGGAGTAGGAGGCAAGGTGGGTTAAATGGGATGCTTCTATGTAGTCTTCGCCGTTCTCTCAAGACCCAGTTTCAAGCCTTTTTGTGGAGAAGATTGTAAGGGAGTGTATTGTTGAGATGAGGGTTATATTGAGATGTGCAGGTCTTATGAGGAGTCGGGGTCTTTGCCTTCTCGGGGAGGGACGGATTGACGGAGGCATGGAGTTTGTCGAACAGCTCCTCTCGCCTAGTAAGGTGTAATATAAGTCTTACAACTTTTTGTTTTCGCTTACCTTGCTGTCTTCTAACAGTTTGCCTTTAAGAAAATTATTTTCGAGACTCCGAAGGTCATACACATAGGAGCTGTTGGAGCCCCATTGTTCGTTCTGCAGTTGTTAATGCGTGAATTGCATTGCGTGTCTTACTTCATTCCTTACCTTGCTCTGCATTTCCGGACAGGCAAATCGTGCGGATTCTTCCCGGATTGAAGACGCTGGTAAGTTTTTTGTATAACCGTTTAAATACGGGACATTGGCTTTGATGATTCCTTTCTCCACTTGCAGAATGGCAATCCAATCAAGGTGACGGTTCGGTTTGCCATAGAGCAGGGTTCTAACGCTCCTGAAACCAGCTGCCCTCCTAGAATCCGCCTTCCACCATCAATTCAGGGTCATTTCGGAAGCGAAGAGATCCGGGTGCCACTACTCACCTTTCTAATGGAGTAGGTTTCCATTTCACTATTGCGTTGGTCATAAAATGTTGATGTGATTTCTTTATTCTCTCGCTGCCTTTCGTCTGCAGATACTTTGGTCGTTACGATGCGCCACAACGCGGCGAAGGCATCTACTCTTATTATACACCGGCTTCAACTCTGACAATTTGCGTGAATCCTGCCTCTCAGTCCACTGGAAAGAGCGTTTTTGAAACTTTGGACTCAGGAGGTACTCCGAATCAGAAGACTCAGCTTCTCACGAACAATCTGGATGATGCCTACTACAAGCAGAATCGCAATCTGATGCGTTGCAAGGATGAGAATAAACGCCACGAGTTTATTTGCCAAGGTCCTCTTAACATTGCCTCAGCGTTGGGGAAGTTGCCTGCCACGGAACACATCCTTGAGTCCTTCTGCGTCGACGTGATTAACCATTCTGTGGGTTTACAAAGTGAAACCGCCCTTTTTTTTGCGTCGCAGTTTAATTTAACGAAGTTAGTTCGTTTTCAGGAGAACCAAATAATTTTCAATGTGACAGGCGTCTTCTACGAGAATAAGACACCTTTTGGTGCAAATGCTCCAATACGAAAAGTGCTGCGTTGCTTTGCACGGTCAATGATTCTTATTGCACCAGGCACACAAATTCTTCAAGACAGTATAATCATCTCGAACCCCACGGAACCTCTTATTCAGGTGACTACTTTTTTTTCGTTCGGGTGTTCAATTCGATTGCCTAATTATCCCCTTATAGTTTTCCTTTTACTTGTAGCGCTACATCCGCGAAGTCAAAAAACAGGCAAAAGCTGAAGCTGAGGCCAAAGCTAGGGCACAGCCGGCTGTTGTTCCTCAAGCGCCCGTTGTTTCCACTGCTCCTGGCACTAATGAAGAGGCAGCAGTGGTGGAGTTCCGTCGTCAAACTGGCATGAATTCTGCCTACTGCCGTCAGTGTCTCCAGGAATTTGGATGGCAGTTTGAAACCGCTTTGGCTGGTTTTCGGGCAATGCACGCTTCGGGCAGCATTCCTCAGATCGCTTTCGCTCCAGATTAGTCCCACTACCTCCCTCCACCCCCTGATTGGCACTTACTTCTCTGGGGATGGCACACCTGCTTCGGTGGTAGTAGCGGCAGTAGAAAATCAACATTGCCTGCGTGATTGTGAAATGTGTGTACTTGTGTGTGAGTGTTTGTGTGTGTGCGTGTGTGAAACCTATAAGGGTCACCCAGTTGTCAAAAATTTGGCCCATCCGCTTGTTTATGATTGTCTACCCCAGTTGGTCGCAGTGCTTGTGCACGGTTCTCCTTGGTCTATAAGGAGGCCCCACCGCTAGCGCATGCAGGCTCCCCTCCACTGTCCTACCTATGTGCTGGTGGTGTGATGTGCACCGACGAGGTCCTCTCTGCGTCTTGTACTTATTCCCCAATTTGGGTCGTGGCCTGTCGGGTGTCTCTTGCCAAATCTGCGTGGAAATGTGAGTGTGTTTATTCTCGTTGATTGGTTTGTTGGTTTGTTTGCTCTACTGTTGCTGCCTTCACTACTACGGTGTTAGTCCATCCTCTAGAGAGGTATTGTTGACAGTCGCAACCAGTTCTCGTGTTAGCTGTCCTCCCCATCCATCCCCCCTCTCCTGACTTGCGCTTTTCGCCTATTTGTGGCCAACCTTGTATAATACACTCACCTTGTACCATCGATCTTCTTCAGTGTTAAGTGGATTTTGTTGTTCGCGTCTCAAGGCTGCGTGCCTCTTCATCCAGTTATTTAAATTGGGGTGTGAATCACGCTTTTCACCACTCCAAGTGTGTAGTGCGGGAGGGTCTGTCGCTACACCAAAATTCTATCAAGATGAAGAGCAACGCAGGTGAGTGTAGGTGGGTTAAGTCTTCTCGTCACATTTAGGTGTTATCCGCTCCCACCTAACCATAGCCACAGCGTTCTAAAGAATCACCTCCACGTTGAGTGGCTCCATGTGATTATCATGATGGCGCGGAGCTGTTCCAGAGTCCACGTCTGCTTTTTGCCACGGTGGTGTTGAGTGCGGCGCGGTTCCTGCTGAACGTGACTACACTCAGACGTTGACTACTTGGATGGTCCATTCCAGAGTCACTGTAGTTGTGTCGCACATAATTCAGAAGAATGGCGGTAGAAGTGGTGCTTTGGTATTCCTTGAAGCTTAAAATCTATTGCTTCCGCTTGGTGGTGGAGTCTGGATTTTGGAAAGCTGGTAGATCCAGCTCTGGTGGGGGGATCGTTCTACCTCTAGCTCAATAGTGGAATGAACATCTCAACAGCACCCTTCGAGAGACCCCATCTACACCTCTGTCATTCGCCGGAATAACGGCTATGCTGCCTTTCTATGACCTGGAACCGTTTCTTCTCCTGAAGTTTGTTCCACTGCTGAATGGCATCCAGCCAGCAGGCATATCTCCTAGTAGAATACGGCTATAAGTTCCAGTCCCCCCCGAAGGATACATTAGTCTCTACTCCCATCGAACTCCTCGTCACAGCTTCAGCCACTTCCATTTCTACCTCACCTCTACTTTCCAACTATCTATTCCACTTTGATCGCCAACTTCGAATACCAAGGCAATTCGATGGGCCCCTAAAGCTTGGGAAAATATCGTCAAGGCGATGTGAAGGATGAGGATGGAGTGAAGGAGTATTTCCCTCTTGATCCATTCTAAAATGCAGGCCTTCTCACAGGTAGGGTTTGTGACGGTACAAGATCCTCTCCTGGTTCTCCTTGTTTTCATTAACTAATCCTCTCTGCTCGTGAAAGTGAGGTGGAAATGCTTCTCCCCCGCCTTCGATGCCTGTTGTATCGCATGGATGGATCCTGGTCGTGATCGTTTGGCTTTCAGGAGACAAATGATTCTCTCCACGGCATTGTCTCGCCTTGGAGGTGTGTGGTAGTGTAAAAACGGTCGTCCGCTTAGCTGCGGAACACGAAACCCATTTCTCCTCACAGGTAGGCGGTCTGGAGGGGTTGAAGGACGAATTGGTAGTCTGCCAACTTAATTGTCACCTGGGATTCATTCACCTGCCACCTTCCACGCCTCTCTTCGGTGTTAGTGGGTGAACGGTCTGATTCATCAACCAGTGTCGAATTTTCCCGACACACACTGATCTCCAATTCACGTGCCCGTAGCAGCACGCAAGCCTTCGCCTCAATGAAGTGGAAGTCCTTCTGACTGTGAAGCATCATTGAGTCATCCACCACTTGAATATCAAACTTTCACACCACGCTTCCTTTCACTGCAATGCAAAAAATTTAACGATGAGGCTTCTGTAATGCTGGAAGCGAGTTAAATGCATTCCGCGGAGCAGAAGACATTTGCATCACATCCATCAGATTCAACAGACCTCTGATGGGAGTTCAAACCGAGGAGAAAGTCGTACAGAGCTTCACGCCCAGCACTCCTGTTGGTGTTTTTCAAATCAGCATTGCTTTCATTCCTGAACGACAGTCATACGGTCACCAGTGGTCGCGTCCTTGCATTACCGGACGGTTGTGGCTTGGCAGATATTGTTCAGCACCTCGAAATATCCCTGAAGTCAAAGGAAGGTCTGAAGGATTACCGCCATGGTCTGAAGACCATTCCGCCCAGTGGAAGTGTAGAAGTGGAGTCTTAATCGTTCCTATAACCAAAACGGCGAGTTAAACACACAATTGAGGCACTCCATAGTCCCCCTGTCCCCTTTCGAGCGACGTCCTTGGGCGCCCGCCTTCGTTAACGTTCCGCGTCGGCCATCACAACGATGGGACAACATCCACGAACCAGTCATGCCATTCATTGAATTTTTACGCAAATGGGACGGTATTTGACTGCACCGTCACCGAGCCCTCTTGGCAATTCCACTGCATCTGGAATTTTATCCTACTTGAAAACTGCATTAGAAGAAGGGGGAATGTGCAGGACAGCGTGTGTGTCCACCCCTAGTCGTAGGGACATTGGCCGACAAGCGGAGTCATTCAACAATGTACGGGATTCAAAGTAGTTCCATAGGGATAAGATTTTGCATCCGTTCCGCCTTGCTACTTTTTTCTCACTTCAGTGCAGTCCGACCCCATCCAGACGGTTTCCATCCAGCTGGTGAAGGAGGCATTGCGTGTTCACTTAATTGAAATCTTTGTGCAGAGAGCGTTGGCCGCTCTGCAATGAACGCTCCCAGGTGGCTCACGGCCACGGCTGGAGTAGCTTTAGGCGTGAATATTATTCCTGCGGCACGTGGAAGTGGGGTAATTGCCAAAGGCAGACGTCATTCCCAACCCCTCTGCTATGGGTCATTGCAGATTCACCACCCTCCAAAAAATGGAATCAGGGTAGTTGCCCTTTGGAATCCAGTTCGTTTTCCCCTGCTACCCATGTATCTCTCAGAGTCCTTCCTGAAGGCAAAAGGAGGTATAATGCAAGGACAGAAAGTATATTACCGAAGTACAGACGGGCTGAAGGACTACCTGCATTGGTTAGAGACCCTTCTATGCCCGCGTAACTAAAATAAAATGTTAAATCAAGCATTGCAGTGCCTGCTGCGTCCCCTTGGGAGTAGGCCCCCCTCCCCTCCACCTGACCAATCATAATGAGCCTGATTCCGTGCTCGACTCGTATGCCATCCGGATCCGTATTCCTCGCCTCATTGTGAGAATAAGCCGGTGAGACGGGGCCGCAGCCTCAGCCGTAACAACGCACTGCACATAAACAGTCACACGCACTTTGCGGGTCGGCTTACCAACTACCACGTGAGCTTACCCTGCCACATGATGTCTAGAAGTCTAAATGCAACATACTTTGAAGAGATCTCCAAATAACTACCTCGATTTGCAGAGCCAACCAAACGATCAAGGGGGAGGGGAGAAGGGGTCCAATAGCGCCCCATGAACTTTCTGAAGACGAAAGGATACATAAAATGCCAAGATGTAAAGTGTATTGCCGACGTGCAGAAGAGACTCGTAGAGTGGGGTGGGGGATTGTGGGCTACTGGCGGAGGTACAAAGGCGTTTTGTTCAACACAAACACGAGGCTTTACATATTACTCGGATCGTAGGTCTGGCACTGGCAGGATGCCATCCCCACGATAGTAGCCAAAACATCAAGATTTCAGTACTCATTACGGAGCGCTTCAATGTTGACTGCTGGATTAGAAGACTAGTTGCCACCATCACTTTATTTATTTGTCATTCTGACCTCACACTCTGTGTTAGCACGTGTCAAAGCCATCTGTCTGCCTACCCGCTTGTCTGCACGTGATACTGGCCAAGCAGGAGGCAACAAACACAAGCACGAGGTCCTAAACGTTGCAGACTTAGGCGTGAAAGAGGAACCGCCTAGACTATCGAAATAGGACGGCTTGCCGGGATTGTAGACATCACCACCGCCAGATTTAAGTGGTAAAATGGTCATATTTGCAACCTCTTCCTAGCCGCCCGTTTCGCTGTGCTAGTGTAGCTCAACCGCCATCGCTAGCAGCACTTTTTAACAGCTTATTGCATTGGCGACAAACACCCTCCACAGTCCTCCACCCACAGCGCAACTTTGGATCCATGCTGAACTAGGGCAGTAAAGCAGACAACCTGGAGTCACATTCACTCGTTTTAGCCACCAAGTTATGATAAGAAGGTCCAAAGCACGTGGACAGGAGTTCAAAGGACATTGAGAGGGATTGTACGGACCAACCGACTCAATGGGCTTGCTAAAATCCACCCCATGGGAGATGCAGCACATGGGGCCATGCATACAGGAGCGCTCAGAACTGCTTGCATGAACGCCCACTTGCCTCTCTCACCAATGCGGAATAATGGTTGCCAAGGTGATACTTAGAAGATGGTTTTTACAGCCTGCCCTCTGACTGCCACTTCGTACGTCCACCATCCACTCTCTCTCTCTCGCTCTCTCACACACACGGACACGAACAGGAACACTGAATCGTCGATGGGATGAATGCCTTCTACTTCAGATCGGAGAGCGTTGAAGTAAGTCCGGGTGATTTAGGGTTGAAGTTGTGTTTTCTCTGCTAGTTCCTAAATCTCTGCCGCAATTTTCTGAGAGTTAGGTTTTACCCAAAGGCGGTGTACTACGCCTCAAGTGTTAAATTAATGTCATTGCCTTTTGAGGGAAAACGTTATACATTCAGAATCTAGGTGTACGTATTCGGTTTGTTTGGATTATGTTAATTAAAATGGGTTTCATGGACTACCCAAATAAGAACCTCTCCTCTATTTTAATATATGGACTGTGAACCGGTCGCTTTTGTATTAAAGTTGACAAACTGATCGTACTAACTCGAAAATGTCGCAGAGTAAATTCCTTTTGAACTTTCCTTGCTAAATAAATGGTCAAAGTCAACTACCCATAATACGGAGTTTAACTTTAGACATTAAGTTGGTCTTGTAGTAAAAAGTACTTAACCGTGTGTTTAGAGGTGTATATGTTTGCATATAAATATTTGTCGATCGTAAGCAAAACGAATAAGGTGGGTGAGTGTCTGTACAATTCAACTTGGTTTCTCGTACTGATTTTAACCTTCTTGCTCTTTTAAAGGAGTAAGTGGAGTCCACACCACAACCTATAGCAGAAACTCAAAGTTATCAAGGAACGATTTTATTCATGCTAATGACTTTTTACTCAAACTTTAGACATTGGTGCATTCAGGCTTACAACTGTTCAAAAACTGGTGTTTTCAAGCCCTGCATTTTAAAATTATTAATACCACTTTTCAGCATTTCCATACAAGTCTAAAAATCCTGGTTATGCGTTCATGTACTCTGCCTCGTCGTTGACAGCCTTGATCCTATTCGCCTCGTTGACCTTGCGATCTCCTTTACCTGTAGGTTTCGAACTTTCTACCCCACTGGCGTTGTACTAACTAGCGATATCCTTGCAAACGGGGCTGAATAGCATTCTCATAAAAAAAAAACGTACACTCTGGTCCACGTGTTTTTGCATTTTTACGATAAGTGTAAACAAAAGTGGAGCGCTGTTACATATCTGCCGTCCCCAATTGGACGCCCCAATTTTCATAAAGTACCCCGCCTTTGACAGTTCGTTCTTAGGCGAGGTTTGATAATACTTGTCTTTGCGATACAAATTTCTTCTTGGTGGGCTTGGACTTTATGGGGAATATTTATTCCCTTCAAACTATCTTCCCCGCTACGTTTTTCGCGTGGTGTGGGGAGATTTATTTACTTCAGAGGCCACAGTTTCTTCTGTATCAAGTTTAATCAACGACTAGAGTTGGACTACATTGGTTTTGTAGCTCGCAATCGTTATCACGATGTTCTTAGCCTTTCCAAGGCATTCTAGAGTTTCCTGAGAAATGCCTTCAAGGTGATGTGCATTTCTTAAAGTAAACTACCTTGCCTTTACAGCTTTCACAAGATGATACCTCCGAGTATAGTTATGGTTCAAGTGAAGTGGTCGGGAGTTTTAGAGGTCCTCTCAAATCGCCTTCGATGAATGCTTCGTCAGCGAAAAATTGGGGTCAACTCATCACCCACGACCAGGTACTGACTTGAGCGCAATTCAACTGGTGCTTCTACAACACTAACAGAAGGCCATGCGTTCAAAAAGTCGTTTTTTTTAAATACACATCCCCAAAATTTTATAAACTGCCTTATTTAGATAAGTTTCAAATCCAGTCGCTGATTCCAGCACCAAGTTAGTGTTTAGCACCCGGAGACTTCCTGAAGGGCTGAGCATACTGGCATGGCCCAGGCAGAACTGCAGTCTGTGGAGACTTAGTTGTCCGTGTAACCGAAAGCAGAGATACACAAGCTAACAAAGCACTGCAATTGTTTGATTACTGACAAAATTTGGATAAAAGAAAAGGGGATAATTCCAGGCTTCACAAGAGCATCACTTTATCATACGAAAATCACGGTGACAGATCAATCTTGATCGTTTCCAATGCGTGTTTGAAGAACACTTAAATATAAGCGCTTCTGAGCGAGATCTCTGTGTTGATTTGCCCTACTCTTTTGGCGCAGGTACGTGACAACAACTTTTGGATTCAGCCGCCACCGAGTGAGCGCTTTGAGGTGATTCCAATGCTGTGTCGGGTGAAGTGCGTTTCCCCACGCCACACCCAGTCCGAAAACGGCGTCCCGTTAGCTTCACAACGACCACCACGAGGTGAGTCCTGTAGTGATTAAAAATGCCGAAAATAAGTTCACAAATATTTGGTTAAGTGTCTTTTAGGGAATTTCCCGCAAATTGACGAACACTGTGACTTAGTGTAGCAGTTACTTTTGCTAACAAAGTGAGTTTGCCATAGTAACGATCAGTTGGTTCTAATGCAATGTCACCTCACAGGTGCCAAATGATTAATGATTGAATTCTTGACTAAGCCGGTAAGCCCCATGTCATTTCATTTCATTGGAGCTGAAGGTCGTTGCATAATTTCCGTCTTCACCCTCCTCTAATCCACTTTAATGGCATGTAAATGTTGTGTTGTAATGCATATTAGTCAATAAAAGAGGTTGAAGGAGAGCCTTCTCCGATTTCCAGGCAATCGATTCCCGACGACTTCTTCCTCCTCCGCACCACCCCGAGTCCCTGCTAGACCGAGAGCCTTGACCAGTGTGAGTAACGTATAATATTCTTTCCATATGTATATTCGGCTTCTGGTCTGCCAAATATCATCTCTATTTCGACTACTCAAATGGAAGCTCAGGTAATAGAAGGAACTGCCTCATTTGGAGGAGCCAATCGCCGAAGTAAATCATTGGGTACTTACTCATTAGAGGCTGAGATAGGGTGCAATTGGGATCGTCTATTTATCTCACTCTTTGCTTGCATACAAAATGCATGATAGGAACGCTAGTTGAAACAAGCGAGGATGAATACATGAATGTAAAACAGTAATGTATTCTACACCAACGTCACGGATATGTGACGTCCTGACTTCCACAGCTAACCTCGGCGTTATAAATGAGTGTCACCAGCTTCAGTCAGCTTACGGCAACTTGTTGCAGGAGCTCGCGGCTCAGACAGATTAAGTGGGTTGAAGACAATAAAATTTCAAAATTATGTCATACTGGGACAGTAAACATTTCTGCCCGGGTGATCGGCTTAAATTTCTGAGGCCCCCGTAGCAAAGGTGCCAACAAATAGCATAATGAGAAAAATAAGCCCTTAAAAGCTGTGCAGATCTATTACTTTTCTTGCATCTTAGGTGGATGGGAGATTGGAGAGGTGTCGTCAATTGGAAAGGACTGTTCGCAACCAAGAAAAAATCATCACCCTTCTGGAAAATGAACTGCAGCGAAGGCGACCCCGTGAAAGTGAGTACTTCATTTCCTCCCTCTTTAAGCCTTACCGAACTGTGTTACTTTTAAACGCCCTGCATGTACTTACTCACTAGCTCGTAAACAAACACCATTGCGAGGCCGAATGCCACTGTCAACACCGATGGGAGGCGAAAGCGCACCGTCCTTGCCGTGTGATTCAGGTGGGAACTCCTCTGTATCCTCCTCCATGGACGCCTCTCATTTGCGTTTCCTCTCGTCTCCATCACAGCCACCGCAGTCGCAACCACCGTTGTTGCCACTCGGTGCGCCAGCGGACCCGTCATCGGTGCCTGTGTTGGCACGTCGGGTGCGTAGCCTAGTGCGCGACATACGCGAGGAGACCGAGGCCTCTCTACTGAGACGTCGTGAGCGCCTGCAAGATCCACACGAGCAGTACAAATAGTCCTTTACCTTGACTTGCCCTGATCGGGACAAGTTTTTCCCTCACCCTTGCAATTGCGATGTGGGCTCATGAGTAGGTATAGTAAAAGACTGGGAGGCTGTGAAGATTGGTTTGGAAGTGCCAATAAAAACAATGAAGTCACTTTCTATTTCTGTGCAGGTTTCTTCTTGATTGACTTAGGAAGAAAAAAAATTACTTCTCAGATGGGTCATTCTCTAGCCAAGGAACCTCCTTCTCTTCCATTACTCAATCACAATCGGGGAGAGGGGCATTGGGACAACTTTTTTGGCTTTTGATAGAGTCAATGGATCTCTCATGCATTCAGTTCTAACACATTCTAAGAAATCCAGAATGGATTCCTCCAGAATGACCACAAACTACAAAGCGTAGCGGGTTGTTGAATTGCGGACGGAGGATCAGCCAACGTCAAACAATGAGAAGTTTAACAGCACACGATAATTTCTTCTTTACTCAATAGAAAGCGGTCCTTTCCTATCGATATCTGCTGCTAACTGTAGCATGGTAAATCGTCATTCCTATTCCATGTAAACCACTGCAATGACTGTTCCAATCACTTAGTGAATGTGGGTGTGTAGACGTGGCCGTACAAACGGTAGAGGGCATGCAAATAAGGAAGGATGACATCTCTGAGACACCAAGATACCAAGCGTCTTTCACATTGGCCAATCCTTATGTGCCAAATTGGAATCACGGTGGAAGAGACCAAGTTTCCTCCTTCACTTCCGAGCCCAGTATTTCACGATACCATGAACTGCTCACTTGGGGTGTATTTAACGTTGGATTGCACGTCTCAACTGCACGCTTCTCACTGCTTGGTTCGAAGAATTGTGCAGTAGATGTGGTGAATGTATAAGCACTATGGAACTCTTCATCTTCTCCCTCCACCTTCAGCTGTCCACACTGACAATGCCCCACCTCACCCCATGAAGACCACAACTCCGACCTGTGGCCTGCGAAACTTACGGCGAGTTCCGCGTTTAATGCGTCCAACGCGTGGATGCGAGGGTGAATCAGGCGCTGGCCGAGGTTGTTCCAACGTCGCCGTCATGAGATGTTGAGGTCCTAATTCCACACATGCGGAGGCATGCGGTCACTTGGTGCGTGATGTACTTGAGACTCAATACATGCGAAGCAGGATCCACTTTACAAACGCTTTAAATGTCACGCAGGTGGTGCGTGAAACTTATAACTTCTGCTATATTATTTGCAATAATATGCAAGAGTACTTTTGCAAAAGGTACTACTTTCAACTTAATAGTAGACTAGGGACCAAGCGGTAGGTTGAACGCGAACTCAAGTCCAGTGGATACCACTGCGTCAAAAATACTTTTCTTGTAAACCAGATGACTATTTCTCTATTTCAAAGTCGAAGATAAACAGCGTTCATTAATTATCACTGGTTGAATTAGTCTCCATCGGCAGGTATATTCGGTACGGATGCAAGGCTTTCCCTCACCGACAGTCGAGAGGCTCGAAAATGCCCATCCCAGAATGCAAGAATGCGGAACCCATTGGGTGGCAAAGTTGATTAGGAATAAAAGTGCACCTGCGTCGGTTTTCTCCGTCCGTGTGTGAATTGAACAGCGTGGAGGTATTTTGTGCTGCCTTGACAAATGCTGGATACTTCAGACGTCCGACTGATTTGTAATGGTGGGAAAATATTGAAAGAAACTTGTTATTTATTGACCTGGTACGTCTCCACACTTCAGTTAACAGGTGGTAAAATCCGAAAATTTTGAGGTGCTGCACTGTGAAGCATTCATCGCTCTCAACTGTACGCTTTGAAGGCGTTCGATGAATCATTGTGCGAATGTGGCGACACCATCGTAGTTCGGTACTTAGAAAAAAGGTTTTTCTAGTTTTATTTTTAACTTTGTTTATTTCTGGGGGATTGTATTACAAATTTGGGTGATTTTATCGGAGACTTCAGTTTCCTCGTCCTTGATAGTCTTCATTTTGGAAGACTTAAATTGTCTTGCTCTCTGCTATGAACTTAGACGAAAGTCGACCTTCAAAGCCTATACAATATGATCCACTTAAGATTTTGCCTCTTGAATTCTAAAAAAATATAATTCTACTTTAGCATAAAGTCTTCTACCACTCTATGTTATTGCTCGCGTGGCGTCACATATGTGTGACGCTTGGGGCGACTGTGTTAATTGAAGTATGGTTATGATGCAATTGCTTCATAGGAGTCTTAGTTATAAAGATATTAAGCAAATATTAAGACGCATTACCAGTAACTGCGTAATGATTTGAAAGCATCAGAAATAGAGATAAATCGGTGTACAGAATAAAGGAGGGTTGGATGGGGGGTGAGGAAGTAACTGACACAGGCAAGGGACCATTCGCAGATCAGGAAGACCTACTTGCCCATTAATCACTACTTCATGTTTCATGGAGGTTGGTGTCAACTGGATAAATGCCAGATGCATATGTGAGTGCGCGCAGAAAGCCGCCGAAAGGTGCGATTGCCCCTGATTACCCACCCTTTAGGGAGGGCAGAAATTCCCCCATTCGACCTTGCATCACCTACAAAACTGGACCTAAGATGGAAGCTGAATGAAGCGGAAATTATGGCAGCAGCCAACTGTTTAAAATGTTCTCTTATTCCTGAGTCACTCGCTCTCCAGCTGCGTTTCGCAAATCGCTGACATGTAGTGATGGCGTGCCAGGGAGGCGTGAGTTATTTACACAGCTTGTGTTACCTACTTCAAACAATAATTTCAGCAAATTTTTACGTTTGTTTTATTGGAATGCCAACTTTTGAACTTGGAGCTGATTGGCAGCATCCCGAGCAGGTCAGTTTTGAATGGCAGTAGGCATTCGAAGGTCTGACTGACTAGTTCTCTTCTAAATGACAAGATTTAGTAGGCATCCTTAGTAGGCCGATAAATATGATGACGAGAACAAAAGTTGAGCTGGTTTCAGGGCCTCAAGTGGTATACACAAGGCGTGCTGTGAAGGCACTAGCCTCCTTGAGGCACTGGGATTGCTAGTTTCCTCCAAAAATCTTGACTTTGAGGGAAGGTTCCAGCTGTTGGCGAGTCATTTTAACGATCACGTTGTCTTCCTCTACCCATGTGGGGTTGCTCACACACATCTGCAACACTGTTCGTCGTTCGTGCATTGAAGAATGACCACTAGAGGCTACTTAAATGGCGGAATAAGTAGCATTGCATTATGCATACTTGTCACAAGGAGGCGCACATTTGTGAATCCCATTTGTCTTCAAAAGCAAATAAAATGACTTTTGCCACCCTCATTTCAGCCTATTTCGTGTGAATTCCCACTAATATCTAAAGTTAATACAATCTAAAGGAGACAACCAGCGGCTTGGGAATCGCCATCGCAAGACGGGGGACGGGAAGGCTGAAAAAGATGATGAGGGGAACGAGGACGCGGCAATATTGTTCACGCATCTCACCTTATACTGCGAACATTCTCACTGTCCAGTCATAGAGCGTACTGTGTGGTGGGATATTGGGCTGTCCCATGAGAACAGCGATTCCCACAAACTACCCGACTGGTTCGGAGTGATTTTGGCTGAGGGTGCTTCAGGCTTTGTCAGGGTGTATTGTATCAAGTAGGCAGGTCTCAAGTGTAATTGTTTGACCCACAGTTAAGGGGGATAAACAGGACCAATTACACCCTGCAGTCCAACTTACACGGACTTGCAAGCACAGAGATCTCACGGTAGTTTACGAAGTTCAGTTTTGATTGTTGCAACCGCGGTGGCATTGGAGAAGGTTTTTAAGCTCACCATTTTTGTTGATATACCACCATAAGCACAGTGTTGACGTTGACGAGCAATTTGCCCTTTCATCTGTCGGCTTCTTCGTCTTTCACTCTCTTCTGAGCTGGCACAAAGCCAGATGCACTGACTCCTAGACTGAACTCTCTTTATCAGCTTTTGCTTCGTACCAGAGGCCAATGCTCACGAGCCCTACAAAGTAAGGCCGACGGACAGAAGATGAAGTGTTGCGTGACCCGGAGGGTGCAGTGGTGCAAACATTAAGCGGATTGCTGAGTCCATTTCTGTCCGTCTATCAGACATTCAACCAGTCTGCGGACAGTCAAAAATGCTCCGAGGCGTTTTTAATTAAGGCACCTTGATTAGACTCACTCAATTAGTAGCCTCCGCAGTTCTACCCTTCCAATTGATGTGGATGCGCACCAACGCCTTTCACACTAGTCACGTTAAGCATTGCTTCCAGAAAAAGACCTTGTCACACCAATCTAAAGTTTTTTTTGATCGACAGCACCACACATATCGCTACTAGCCAGGAGGTGGGATTTGCCTAACCGTCACGCATCCTACTATGGGAGAGCAATTACCAGAGTGACGTCTTTTATCCAACTCCTGGACAGTGTGATCGGCTCCTGCACCTTCACAAAACGGTTGACTACAAATTCTTGATATGAGGCTTCAAAGTGGGAGGAAAGTGGCGGAGCTATGAGCCATGCGGAGGAGAGCACACGCTTTGGGTTTTTTCCAGCAAGATTTATAGAAAGACAAATTCATAAATACTTTTGGGAAGACCCTTGTCGCTCAAAATGATGCCTATTGGCTGTTGAAAAAAACCAATTTACTTTGTAGAGGAGAAGGCAAATGAGAATGTCAGTGGCCACAAAATTGGCTGATGCTCCTCATCACACAACTCGTTCCATCTCTTTTCTACTCGGCATTGGATTCTGCTTCAAAATTTATCAGAGATTGTAGGTATATCGGAGCTCAGAGATTATTTGTGCTGTGAGCTGGCCCGTCGGTATTGCACTACTTTAAGATGCATGCACATAATCGTTTGCCTTTTTCGGATCTCCGGAGACAAAAAAACGCTTTACTAAGTTACACCGAACTTTCCGATCACCTGATATTTACCCCAACTTGGTTTTACCGCCCGGGTCCATACATCACCACCCTCACAACAAACATGAATAAGTTGGCAATCGTCCAAGGTGTGCGAGAGCCTTAGACCGGGTAAATACGCCCTAAAGTCAGTAACGTTTTCCTTCTTAAATAAAGCACACTTTTGCGGTCGACCATTTTGCATTTTACATGCTTGTAGTTTCTTTGGGAGTCGGTTGATTCAAGGAAAACTTTTTTCAGCTGAAAAAGGGAGGGTTGAAGCAGCATCCCACTAAGCCACTTCTGCCTTGAGCAAAGTGGCTTATTCAAAAGCCAATCAACTAATGTATGATACCGTGGTAATGGAAGAAGTTGATAAGCGCTACTGGCCTAAATGCCTCTTCTACACCCAGAATGAGCGACTATTCTCAAGTAAAAACAGTCAATAACAAAGAGTCTTCTACTGTTGCCTCTGGGTGTTAATAGAACCACGCCAAGTTCAAAAAAACAACTGGGTTTAGAAGAAACCACAGTTGATGTTTTGCTCCACTGCACTTAAGTGGGTTGGATACATCCCCGTCTCGAATAACCAAAGGAAGACCTCTGAAGTGCAATTAATAAATCCCTCCCATAAATTGTCAGTAAAAAATGATGTGATAACAGTAGTGTCAACACTTAAAGCCGGCTTTTAGGTGCATCCACAAATGCTTCTAGTAGGTTCAAGGGCCTGGATTTTACAACCCTTTTTCACACGTCCACTGGCTTTTTTAATCGGTATTCCTCATGAGATATAGGTAAAAACAATAATTATCTTAACTGGTATAAGATGAAATCGGTGACTGATTGTTCGGACATTCATGGTTTAAATTAGATGTTATCGCTTCAAAGGATTGCCCCCCCTATTCCTTCACCCAGTTTGGGACTTAGCCCGCGCTTGTGCACGCAACTGTTCCATCAACCAATCAGAGGTGAGCAATCTGAAGGTCGTGATGCTATTGGCTGGTTTGCGCCATTAGATCACTGTTTGAGCTGGATTTGGTGTCTTGTTCTGGCAGAACTTCACACGCACAAAAATCCCAAAGATGACTGAAAAGGCGTTCAAAGATTGTGCTAAACCCACAAAAAGATGTGAAGACTGTGCCGAATCTGAGGCATATTTTTGTCTTGGTTACCAACGCCTTGACTAACAAGGGGTAATTTGGCCTTCTGTCGCCTCCTTTGCAGTTGAAGTAATAGCTTGTCTTTTTTAATGGAAGAGAAGAAAGGTAAAATACTAAATGCTCACAGTTCGTGTCTATGCCAAGTGAAAATTAAACTGGTATTTTGTTCCTAGTAAGTTATGCTTGGAAGCAGAGGCCAAGTGGACCAAGCAAGATCACTTTCAGCGTATCCATTCACACTCCCCAGTGCGCGTTTAAACATCGGTCGCCTCGCTAACCGTCGGTAATCATTCTCCGTTGCACGCATTTCTTGCCCTGCTTGTGATTGTCGAGTATTTCGGGTTAAGGACACCTTCGAGCAAATTGTGGAGAAAAAATGTTTTGTTTGGCAATTCCTCCTTGTTTATACTTGCACCAGTTTTCTCCACATTTATGGCTTTAGTTTATTTTTGTGTGGGGTATGAAACTACGAACACCCAGCAGTGGACTGCCATTGCGTGGGTAAGGTGTTGCATTATTTACGCGCTGAACCGTGAATACGATTGTGGGAACCCCCAACTCCTTGCTGTTGTTCTTAGTACTACATCTTCTGGATGACTCCTCGCTCCTACATCCTCATTCACCCCATTAAGAATAGCTCCTTTAATTGTCGTCTCACATTCACGCTTCCATTATGAAATTCCTCGTCATCTGCTGGGTCACCTTGAAGCTGCAGTTTCGTTTCCAAGATGCCCGAAGAGTGCATTTCCTACTCAAAGTGATTTCGTTCGAATCATTCCGAGTGACTTTCTTGACAGGCTGTTGTCCAGCATGGTAGTCATCTAGCTACGGTCACAGTTATAACCTCAAACAGCCATTGCGAATAAGTAACACCTTCCAGTTGTTATGGACCCGGAGGCCCTTCTGTCTGTCTGTAGGGATCATCCCAACGTTTAAATGAACTGCCGACTGAGTCACTTATGGTAACAATTGCGTATTTTCTCAAAGACTGATGACTTATTACCAGGGCAATACCTCCCGATTAGCAGTTTCCACGGTGATGTAGCTGTCAAAAATGCATAAAGGTCAACCAAGACTCCTATTGTGTGACTGAAGGATTCGCACAGGAGTGCTGCATCCCCTCAAACTAGCTTTGGTTAGTCATTGCCACTATTAAGTAGGTAATTTATCGCACTTCTGAAGTTCTTTTTTTGGGTGGAAAATCCGAGATTCTCGTGATAGTAAAAACCATGTTGGGAAACGACCACCTCAATCAAGTGTTGAAGCTTCCTGCACAAGTTTTCAATCAGGGATTTCTTTACAAATAACCACTTAACATGGGGCACAAGCTTCGTGATGTGATTCTGGACTTTCGCGAAACCCACCTGAAAGTAAGCAGTTCGTCCATCACCTTTACTGATGGACTTTAGTGATGGGTCGTTGAAATGTGGATTCACGCTAGACTTGCACAAAGTCGGTGACAGATAAGCATACCCTGCCTTCAAACTCTAGCAACCTAATTGTTAAGGCAATTGAAGCTACTATTACTTTCGAATCTAGCTTTTCTTGAGACATTTCAGTATATTACCCTGTCAAGCCTAGATCAAATTATATAAGCCTAACTTGTAACAACCTTTGTTCCATAATTCTGCACTTCAAAATCGTTGAGAATCATCTAAGCCTGCTTAAAAAGATCAGCTAGATGCTTCATAGGACCTAATTTACCGGGCGACTGCCCAAAGTTTTCATTTGGCATCGCACCGGGGTGGCAATTTCACACACCACTTTGATCAACTAGATATGTGCAAAGTTTGGTAAATTGCGAAATCTACGCTTGTATGAGAAAATATGGCATGGCGTAAACTCTATAAACAGATATTTGCCCTACGGGATAGGGTAGGAAGCGCCAATTATCAATTGAATTTGACCCCAAACAATTAGTTAAAATGGTTCAGTAAATTCAGACCACTTGTTCACCACCATCTCTGAACTAAAATTTTTTGCCTAGAACCATGACACACACCCTTGCCTACCTCGAATTTGGGGTTCAAAAGTTACTCAGTTATCGCGGATTATTTCTCAATCATATCCACAAATTAAGAGCACCGCAAATTTTTGTATTTTGTTAGCTCACACGATTGTTCTTATGCATCGCAAACGAGGTTACTTAATCATCAGCAGACAGTAGAGAGCCGTAATTGCATCGTGGTGATGCGTAAGGAAAAGGACCCAGGTGATAGTGAGTGACTCGAATCAAGCTGAGCCAATCACATTGGTCCACTGAGGCTAGCCAATTAAATTGGACTACGTAATATGCCTCTCTTGCCTTGCCCTCTGCAACAGTTGTTATGCATACAAACCACCCTGGTGACAAGGTGAATTGTAGCCTTTGCAAAGTTTCCTAGTGGTGGTACTTGGATGTTTCAGACCAATTATAAGGACATTGAACGTCATCTGATCACCTAGCACGTGCAGTCAAGGGACTTTTGGCAGTCGAACGGTGACTTGAGCTTCGAAGCGTTGATAGGTCCGATAATATTAAACTACTAGCCTTTTAAAGGGCAAAAATAGCCTTCTTATTGTTAATGTGTGAAGATTTGGTCCAACAGATTAGTGGATCCTCCAGTAGGGTATTTATGGATGCTGGTCAAATTGAGGTCTTGCAAGGGAAAAACTAAGCCATCTCCTTAAAAGAATAAATTATTTACTAGCAACAATTTAAATGTTTAGCCTATAATACATTTCGAACTTGAAAAGTCTTCGTAAATGGCTACTCACTATCTACGTAATCCTAAAATCGAGAAAATAAGATGGCATAATTGGCACTCTATGGCAAGTTCTTGGTAAAGAGTAACAAACTTAGTATATCATTTTACAGCGAAGGAGTACTACCAGATGTCTGCGGTTGAATTTAACTGCTGATTAATGCACTCTCACTCAGTATTGTCTTCAACTAATATCAAATGCAGTTGCCTAAGGAGAAACAGTTAGAAAGCTGTTCATTCAGGTCAAAATAGCCTACGTGATTCTGGAAAAAGAGCCATACTCCGCGTGGTTGAGCATGTGTTATTACGTTCCTCAGAAAAGTCAATCACTATAGGAAGGTGTGTTCAGATCCAAGCTCGTTGCACAAGTTAGGAATGCAAAAACTTTAAAGCTCTAGGTCATTTTATCAATCTAATTGTGCAAATGCATTCCTTCACACAGAATGAACTATAGTTCAAAGGCAGGGCAAACTAATCACCTTAAGGTAGACATAAAAATTGAGCAAGTCAATGTATGCAATCGGAGTGGATGTGCCTTACCGACCAAGGGTGCTTTCACTTAATATTCAAAAAAGGGGATAGGCGCTTACCTTTAACAGACAACAGTAACAAGCCAGCGATAAGAGTAAAATATTAGGCAAGGCCAGGGCAAGAAAGGTTCAAAATTGCATGCAAGTGACAAAACGTACAGTGAAAAATCGAAAGATTTATAGGTTTTTACTAATGCTAGACAGCCCAAAAAAAATCTAATCAAACAAAACATGCAAAAAAAACATGCACCTTACAAAGAGGTTTAAAGAACACTTAAGATAATAATATCTTATCTTAAACCCCGGCAGTAACACCTTTGCATAGCAAATGTTTAAAGCAAACAAAAATTCTAAAAGAGACTAACACGCGCAAATAATGCAGATTTTAGAATCAAAATTAAGACAAGTTTAAAAAACAAGTTGTGAGCAAATTGTGTGAAGCGTGTAAGTCAAGTAGGAAGAGAATAATAGTCAAAGGCGCATTATCACATGTTTAAACCTTTCAGACTTCCGTCCCATACATAATTCGTACTGGACTGAAGTGTGATAGGTATAACAATGTGGAATCCAAATCAACCCCTGAGGTTTTAAAAGGCGCAATATAATGAGTTGATTACATATTGCACACTTAAACATGATTAGTTGAAAAGCCTTTCTAAAAAAGTTGTATTTTTGCTGCAAAACCTTTTAAATTGAGAATAGCAACTTAAGTAGAAATTTGTTACAGTTGCTTTAATTGAGTGTCAAACAAAGGACGAAAATCCTATGAGAATCTTCCATTTTTCGTCAATGCTTGTAAAAACAGAACTTATAAAACCATTTGACCTAAAAGACAGAGGAACAAGCTCAGCACTGATTACAACTTTGCATTTGCTCTGGCAAAGAATTTATCATTGATTATATTCTTTTTGCCGTCTTGAGCACTATTTACTTTTTTAAAAGCACTATCACAAATGCTCACTTCAGTGTTTTAAAAAGTATAGTGCAAGACTTTTGACAGTAGTTTTACTTTATTCATTTGAAAGACCATGAATTATTTTGAACATTATGTCCTCTTGACTAATGTGCTACCAAGCTTCTTGTGTTTTTTGAAAAAAAGCGTTAAATTTTTGTGTTTCTAACACTCTCAATCTATTTGTGATTTAACATCGTTGCATTTGAGTTGTTTCCTGCTTTTACTTCTTGTGTTAGTTTATGGGGGGGAAGTGAGAGGGGAGGTTATTTTGTGTCCGTGTGTGGTTGGTTCTGTCGCATTAGCATCTAGGTAGTTATGGGGGGTTCATTTTTTTTCTTGAATACGATAATCTTGATTTCTAGGCCCTTTTGTGTTAGTTCAGTTGTATAGCATTGTTTTCCGCCTCCCTTTAATTGGCTCTGTCGTTTTCATTACTATATGTTATGATCTTGGGTCATTCCCTTTTTTGGTAATATTGATGATAATTACTGAAGTATTTTTTATGCAACTCTGTTGTTGGCTTTTTGCAGGAAGATGCCGAAAGCACCACTGTCCAAGGAGGAATACTTGAAGAGATACTTATCTCAGCCGAAGGGTAAAAAACAGAAGTCTGATGGAACTGTGCACTATATCACGTTCGTTTTAAAATTTCTTCCTTTTTCTTTGATTTTCTTTGGACCCTTTCTTTTGCCGTTGCATCAGTTCAGGTCCCCTAAGGTACCGGAAATTACTTTTCTGCGTAGGGTAATTAAAATTAGAAGTTTGTGAATTAATTTCAGTTTAGGCTGGCCAATGGCTTCTTTTTAAATAAGTTCTTTTTATCAATTTTAATTACTAAAGCTCTTCCAGTATGCGGCTAAATGTGCATAACATTCCGCATTAACTCGTTTAATTACTTCGTATTCTTGCTTGATACTCTGCATTCCTTTAGCTATATTTCTCTCTGATTGCTCCGTCGCTTAGTTGGAACACGTCCGAGAGAGTTTTTAAGGCTGACAAGCTCTACTACCCAATTTAAGCTTCCCGACTTTTACTCACCACTGTGCTTCTTGCTTCAAATAGCCTTTGCTACTGGCAGTAGTGAGATGCTTTATTCTGTTGCAATGAAAGAAGTTTTTTTTGCGTAAAAATGTAAAGTCCGCGTGCGTTGTGAGTAAGTATATCATGCGGATGCTTCAGTGGATTAAAATGAGCTTCCGCATAATAATACATACAATCCCTTATTATAACAGGTTACCTGATGACTTAGTTTAGCTGAAAATAGTGCCTTATGGTAGGGATCTAGCAGTCTTTTGAGTTTATTTGCCACTCATCTACTTGGTTTTCATCATTCTTTTCCATTTATCCTCTGTAATCAAAAGGTTAGTAAATGCCTCGAATTTAGATGATAACACCATTTTCTTAGATGTTGCTATCTCAGCCATGTGTTTAATTGTGGTCTTTTTAAAGCACTTCTGCTTGCACTTTATAACCAATTTTCTGTGGGAAAATGCGGACATCTCTCGACAATTAGAAGGTTCCAATAAGAGTTTTGAATTTGCGACGTGCATGCTCAAACTTTTTTGATTGTTTTGGCTCCCTGGATAATCACATGTAGCAGGGCATTAACACCGTTTCTTGATCTCAGAGCTTTGAGTTAGGCTTGGATTTTGTATCTGAAATTAGGGACGACCAGTGCTATGGCTATACGACGCGATTTCTACAGTCCAGTAGGCCCGAACGTCCTAATAATGGCTGATTTAAATATCACTGCTCATCAGCCGACCTCTATTTGGTAATTGGACTCCCAATGGTGTTGTTAGCGAATGCCACTCGTCTGTAAAGACTAACCAACGAATGCAATTGAAATGGCATGCGCGAAACCGACCGTCTTAGGCATCCGTAAATTTAATTCCTTGACATCTTCTTAGCCAGGTATTTGATAATTTGCTATCGTTACGCGAAATTTAGAATGGTCTCAAACTTTCGGAAATAGTTAGAAAAGAAACGCTAGTCCAAAGGCAGCGCCTCCTTCCTTCCTCCTTTCGCCGTTCCGTTAGATCCGTTTGTGGATTACTGCATGTCATTTCCTGGAAAAGATTTAATTAGTGCGTGAAAAAATGGTGGCAGATACAGCATTTATCCGGTTTGTGATACCTATCTGTGCCTTTGCTTCCTTTTTTTTGCCAACCTTTGACATTTTGAGATTTGGACCACGTCTTAGCCACCAAGGTTAATCTACAGTTAGGTCAGGAAGGTACGTTTGGTGGTTTAACAATTTTGCTCACCTTAGTTACTACTCGAGACTCCGTTGTGGCCCTTAGTAATTAAGGAAGTCAAACTTGCGTGTAATTTCTGAATTTTGGAATGGCTGTTATCAACAACTAACCCCTCTGCCTCTATTTACATTTGATGTTTGATCTAAGCATATTCTCTCGCTTATTCAGTGGTGAAATGCCCGACTCTCTGGACGCCTTTGATGAGAAGACGAAGCTGGAGTTGAACATGTTCAAACCTAGTGCTGAGGAGACGGCGATGGGTGTGACGCAGGTTCGCAAACGTACCAAGGGCATTCTCTCTGAGGAGGCTATCAGTGATCAGGCCTTGAAGGCGAGGAAAAAGGCCGAGTTGGAGGCCAAGTATGCGCTTTGGAACCGGGGGTACGTCTGCCGTTACGGTTTTTGCTTATCATTATTCCTGCCACGCCTGTGTTATGGTAATGCTTAGAAAGCCTAAGTTAGCTGTGCATTCTTGGGTGCTTAGTATTGCTTTGGGCCAGTGCTTTGAATCAACACCGCTCTTTTCAGATGGGCAGGCTTCAGCTGCTTCCAGCTGATTTCAGCTATGTGATACTGGTAAAACACCTGCAGACTCATTTGTGTCTCCTTTTCCTGCTTCCTCTGAAAGCGTAGACTCGGTGAAGGAGCGTGAATTGGAGCTAGAGGAGGCACGTTACGAAGCCTCGAAACCACTGGCTCGCTATGCCGACGATGTGGATCTCAACTTGCAGCAGAAAGAAGTCATCCACGCTGAGGACCCTATGGGCGCGTACTTTGAGGAGAAACGCAAGCGAAAGAAAGAAAGAGAAAAGAAGGAAAAGAAAAAGAAGCATCGAAAGCATGGTGCAGATGGTGAGTGTGCTCTTCTGCTTATTTCCGGAATTTTAGATGGCGGAGAAGGGGCTCAGGAAACGGAAGAGGAGGAGGATGACGCGAGACCACGCTACAAGGGTCCTCCGGAGCCCCCACCTAATCGATACGGCATTTGGCCGGGATACCGGTGGGACGGAGTAGATCGGAGCAATGGATTTGAGAGGAAACTGGTCGACGATATTACACGCAGGAGGGTGGAACGTGAGCTCGCCTATAAGTGGGGCACGGAAGATATGTGACAGTCATCCGCACCTTCATGTTATTGCTGTTTTTTACCTGCTTCTGCACAAAATGTATATTGCTCTATTTTCTATAAGAGTTAGTTTTGGCTAAAAAATATTCACCTATTTTTGATAAGCACTATGCAGTTGTGATGGGGCGGGATGAATGGATTTTCTTGGGTGCTGGTATGTAAGGATTGGGGGATCTCTGGGTGCGCACCTAAGCAGGAGAGGTCTTAGCGGTTGTTTAACCCTCTAGTTGATTGCAATGCTCAGTCATGGTAACGGGCCTTCTAGAGACTCCTCTGTTGTGCACGCCCCTAAGATGCATGGCTTTCGGCCCATGCAAACAGTGCTCCATTTCAGCCCCTTATGATGCCCCAAGACTTATTTGCTTTTGGTTACAGACAAATTTAAAAAAGCGCAGACTAGGGATACATGTATAGCAAAATGGCAAGGTAGAGTTTTTTATTAATATTTGCAATAGTCCAATGATGAAAATACACTGTTATTTTTTGCAATTTATTAATGTGACGCTTATTAAACAATTTACGCAGCAGAGGTTATTGTAAAATTTTAGTGCTAAATGCTTGATTAAAATATGGCGAATATTATACCAGGCGAGGTTGTTTCAGTTGATCCTGGTGACCCAAGGCCGTTCAAAATTTTGAATTTGCATTTAAGATGTTTGAGGCTCGGTTGCCGCAAGCTGATGTATGGAAGAAAGTCATTGACGCCATCAAAGAGTTGGTGCAAGAGGCGACAATTGACTGCTCTGATACTGGCATTAGCCTTCAGGCAATGGACAGTGCGCACGTCAGTCTTGTTTCCCTCTTAATGCGTAGCGACGGGTTTGAAACATTCAGGTGTGATCGAAATATGTCCCTCGGTCTCAATATCGCAAGGTTTGTATTTCTCTATGATGACTTTTTAGTGCTGCGAAAATCCTGCGATGCGCTGGCTCCACTGATTCAATAACTCTTAAAGCTGGAGACAAGGCTGACACCATAACCTTTCTTTTCGAGTCAAAGAGTAAGACTATGTATATAACCTAGTTGTTTAGATCAAGAGAAGGTTTCTGAATTCGAACTTAAACTCATGGATCTTGATGTCGATCATCTCGGCATTCCTGTACGGCCCGCATGATCTAATAGCTCCACTTTAGGAAACTGATTATAAGTGCGTTATCAGAATGCCTGCTTCGGAACTTCAGAGAATCTGCCGCGATCTTGGACAGATCGGTGATTCTGTCGTTATTACTGTGGCCAAGGATGGCGTTGGGTTCAGCTCTACCGGCGACCTAGGTTCAGGAAAAATTAAGCTTTCCCCGAGTGGCAACGCGGATAAACCCGAGGAGTCCATTTCAATAGAGATGAGTGAGTCTCTCACCATGACCTACTCTCTGCACTACTTCAATATCTTTGCGAAAGCCGCGCCTTTGTCCAGTCAAGTGATTCTATCACTCACTGCTGACGTACCCGCAGGTATGTTAGTATATTGCACGATTACTCTGTTCTAGTCGTCGAGTTCCCGATTGAGGATTTGGGACACATACGCTACTATCTTGCACCTAAAATTGAGGACGATGAGGCGTGAAGGTGCTTGTCACGAGTTCCACTTTGTAATTGTCTAATGTGGATATTTAAAAGATCAAATGAAGTTTAATCTATTTTCGTACTAACTGCTATTCTATATTTCTGATTAACTGCTGTTTCTTCGTTATCATATCGTGGCAAAACGGCATATCTTCCCGACATTTGTCTGTTAGGGACAGGGTTACTTGTGTGTGCTTGGAAAATGTGTTTGGTGCTGTCCTGTCGTAGGTTTTCATCGGTACCTAGGTGTTCAACCCCCTCCTGAAGGGTTTCCACTCATTATTAGAAGTAAAGGATGCTGGTTTATCTCTGTCGCCTGGCGTTTGTGGCGGATGAGCCAGTGGAGGTCTAATGTCAATTGACTTGAGACGTGGGTGGTGTTGTCTTAGCTTCGGAGCGGATGTTTGAGGTGTCGTCCCGGAAGCCTGTGATGTCCGTAGTGGCTTGTGGTGTCGTTGGTGGGTTACAGATTTGTCTTCATTTTGGATTGAACGGTCGGGGTCGTGTCTCATGCGACTGGTTCCGGATGGGTCGAGCGTAAGTCACGAAGTGCGAGTAAGTCTGAGTTCGTGTCACTCAAGAATGTGTAGTTTGATTTGCGATGGGACGCATGACTAAAATGAGGCCACCGGATTCTTTGAGTCCTATTATTGGTAACTTTATGGCTTTCCTTCAAATCAATGCGACATTGGAGACTGTTCCAGCGGCGGTCGACTACATCATGGGATGACTTAATCGTCGTCTATGTTATAAAACAAAATCCTGCCTTAATGCATCACTCACTAATGTGAAGTGTTCAGTCCATTGGTGTGATAAGGGCTCAAAGTTTTCAAAACAGATTTGACTATGCACGGGTAAATGGGTAGCACAACTCCATCTGAAAAAGCAAGTTCTCGCTGATTGCTTCCCTTCCCACCTTTTGAGAATGACTACTTTATGAGCAGTTCCTGGCATTACATCTTTCAATAGTCTGTCCACTTAAGTGGAAATTAAGCAATTGTAGATGAATTGCCTGATTTAGACCTTGGGAGTTTCGATAGATGATGATACGGTAGTTGATAATAATTTATCTTTAGACGGGAATGATTTCTGCCTTTGCTGCATAACCCTAGGAAATATAGATAACAAAAAACAATGAATGAATCTAACCACGAATGACATTCAGATTTGACTCAGAAATATAGCTTTGTCATTAGTGCACTGCGTGAATAGCGTCAGAACTCGCCCATGAGGCACTTAATTACCGATTCATTACTGCGCAACTCCGTAGGTCTGGTCTGAAGCCGCAATGACAAGAGGACTGGGGGAATACTGGCATCAGCACCAGTCATTCAATATTCGTGCATGGACAAAGATATTTGACCCCTAAGGTAGCGATACACCTCAGCGTTTCCACTGTATCCGGTGTTTAGTCATAAATATGAGGCTTACAGGGAATGGCAGTGGCTTTATATGGTAGCGTCCTCAGACTTCCCTGAAGGCGAAAGAAAACAAAATACTCAGGCAGAATATATTAAGAACAGAGAAGGTGTTTGGGCTACTGGCATTGCCCGAAGGCCAACCCACCCAGCGCAGTACAGGAAGGCAAATTTGAAAGTACAAATGTGGTGCCTCACCAGTACCGAAAGATAAACCACCACCTTATAACAACATTGTTCATGACCGAGAAAAAACCGCTGAAAAAAGGGCAAGCTCTAGCACTGAGAACACTGACCTAAAAGTAGAGCCACTGTACTAAATGCAAAATCAGAAGTAGTTTTACGGCCTGAAATTTAGCATTTATTTCAGTTTTTGTAAGTCGAGTGCTGCTAAGAATTTAATCTGTATTCCAAGTTGTACGCAGGGGTGTAAAAGACAGACTACTTGTCTAAGCAAATAACCTTGCCATACAGATAAGGTAGACAGATCTGTTATCAAAATCATGGTAAGTATCAATTTAGTCGCTAGTAGCAGTTTTACAGAGGAGGTTGGGGAAATTGCCGAAGGTGGACGTTCAGTATTGCCCATAGTCCACCAGCTATTCAGTACGTCGGCAGTATTATGCCTCATTTTGTTGTCAAGTAAGACTTAGGGCGCTACACTCATCTGCAACTGCTCAAGCATTAATTAGGAATTAAAATAATGATGGCGAACATAGGATAACGGTATCAATTACTAGCATTTATAGTAGCCTTGAGATAGGACAGCGGTTATTTTAATCATTTAGTTTTTACTATTCGCCACAAACTACTATTTTTAAACAATTTATGCAGAGTAATTTAGCTGAGGTCTATTTGTTGATATGTGCCATATAAATGTTAACACTTCTAAGTTGGCCAATGGTTAGGGCCTGGTCGTTGATTGGCTTTTTTAGTTCTTTGCGTAATTTTCTCGAAATTTCATTCGCCATGACGTCGGTTTTGCCCCTATTGCGTGTATATATGTAAGCCTGCATGAAATCGTTGCCTACGTTCTTCACTAACATTATCGACTACTCCTTGTCAATTACTGAGGCGTTCCGTACTTGTACTTTCTCATTTGTCCGAAGCCGCTTTTATTTGCATGATTTAATTTCTCTGAGTGAACTACCTTGTTTCATGTATCTATGCCATTTAATTCAATAACATTAATATCAAATGAACACGCATCACACCCCTACTATGGGAATTGAATAGTCTTTACACTTATAGCTTTCCTTAACCTTTCTGTATTTTATAAGAGTAGGACACTTTATGTTGCTTATTGCTCATTTTAAAAGGTGAGAATGAAATCTAACTCCCCTAAGGAATCGAAGAAGGATCGGGATAGGTCCCTTAGTCTTGTTCCGGTGCAAGGAATGAAGGATCTCTCCCTGGATGGTATTTCATTACTTCTATTTGCAACTTTTCTTAGACATTAAGGTTACCGTTCGTGGAATACCCATTGGGCATGAGCATTGGCCAGATCTACTGCACTATGTGTGCAGTTTTAACGCGCTGGATGAAGTTTTGGTACATTGTCCTTTGGACTTCTAATAATCATCGCCTTTTCTTAGGATGACGGTCACAAGTCAGTTGGTCATTACCTTCGTCAAAATATACCCTTTTACTATCGGATGAACCGCAACGAAGAGTTTGACAATTTTTTGTTTATTGGTGGCGGTGCCTTCTCGAGGGTATATAGTGTAAGCCTTTATCGATTTTTACTAATTTCTTTGCCAATTCATTAGGCCGTACATCGTCTCGATGGAAAGACGTATGCTCTGAAGGTTATTCGTGACATTTCATCACCAAAATCACTGGTGAGTTCCCTTCTTACAACTCGTGCGAGCGATGATTTTCAGTCAGTCAGATCAGTTCTCTCGAGCCTTGTTAAGGGCTCTTTCTGACTGCCCGTCTGAGATTACTGAATTCACTTCACTTTTAGAAACATGCGAAAATTGAGGTTGACGTTTTGGCCCAACTCGATCATCCCAACATTGTTCGATACTTCAGTTGTTGGGTTGAACCCCAACGAATCGCTAACCTCGCGGTGCGTTATCTTTTCGACTACTTGTTCTTGTCCCACTTGCCAACCACAAAAAAACCAACCGTCCTTTCCATTTTTATCCCTTTGTAGTTTCAACCTTTGGATTCAAGGTATGGCTATCATCAACAACTGTAATCGGTTTATTTGAACGCTTTATTTTTAAACAGATAATCAATTATGACCTCACCTATAAACTCACACACCCATTCTGTTCTACCTTGTTGCAATCTTGTTTACTTACGTAGTTACGCGTGCCCGTGTCTGCATTGGTGTTCCCTAGTTTTCAAACGTTAATATTCCACTCATCAGGAGGGCAATTGCTCGCTTAAAATGGATCACCAAATGCGATGGGGAGAACTCACTAGATTGTGCGATCGCGCCTCTGAGAAATCATGTGGTGAAAGAACCTCTTCAGCTTATCAATGAGACGGCACGTGACGTAGGGCATTTGTTGAATCGCGAGGTTTTACCTCATTTTTGTTCATGCGAAGGGCGTCGGCCTCGTGATCTGAAGCGTTCAGACGATTCTCCTAGCCTTTACTTGTTCAGGTTTTGCTCCACCCCTAGCGACCCAGCGGAATCAAACAGGTCCTCCTCTGCAGCCAACTTCTCCTGGGTCTCAAATGTCAGTGCCGGTGATGCCAACTGCCGTCTGCTCCGTCTGGTCGACGATGAAGACGATAGCGGAAGCGTCGGCCCACGCGATAGTTGCGCCCTCGCCATCCCTGAGAATCAGATAGCCCAATTCTCGGTTGGTTAACGCTCCTCTCCCCTCTCTTATCCCCTCTGATTCACAACCGGGCCCTTTAGTTGCTTTCAAACTAAGTCTGAAGTAGATAAGGTGCGGTGTTGCGCCTTCTGAACCTCAGGGTTTAGTTCTAGTTCATATCTCATTGCCATACTTGTCCACTGAACAGTGTTATGCGGAACACCTGTCAAGTGGATTGCACTTTAACGTTTCAAATGACACTTGTTCAGGTCAGTGAGCTGAATGCGCGTCCAGTGACACTGGTTATCCAAATGGAGTTGTGTGGATCCACGCTGATCGATTGGATGCAATCGAGGAGCAAATCTCTTGCCTCCTCAACAGCGTCCGATTGTGCAAGGCCGTCGTCACTTGACCAATCCTATCGCGCCGAGGTTCGGTGGATCTTCGATCAAATAGTGAAGGGCATCCACTATATGCACCAGAAAGGCGTTCTTCACCGAGACATTAAGGTAGTGACCCCGGGTCTCGCCTCCACCACTGCTCCTGCCTTGTTGACCCTCGGTCACCTCTTTTTTAGCCGGCCAATGTTTTTATCCAGGGTCCACCACTGGCAGTCGTCACTGGCACTATGTGTTCTGCTGTGGGCGAGTTGGCTTGCACAAGTGCCCAGTGCTTCCATCGGTGCCGTGTTAAGATCGGTGATTTCGGACTCTCCACCTTCCTGGAACGATCCACCGGTATGCCAGACACTACCACTACTACACTAAGTAGTATCTACTTAACTTGTATAAGCAGCACAGTTCTCGTTAAAACTACGTTGAAGCAAACACTGGGCATAAACGGTTCTCCTTGAGCTAAATTATCTTTGCAGAGTCACAAACTCGGCCAGTTATTGAGGAAGTGCCCGAAAAGTGTGAATCAGGTCCCTCAACTGCACTTCAGACGATTCCTTCATGTCACCCTCGCCTTCTCACGGGGAACTTGGGCACGCTGTTTTACACTGCACCCGAGGTGCTGAAAAGCAATTCCAAGGGACGCTCCCTCTACAACCAAAAGGTTCGCTTACTGATAGCCGTGCAATGCTATCCTTCAGCTTGTAGACAATTCCTGATCATTTACACATTTGCAGGCGGATATGTATAGCTTAGGAATTGTATTCTTCCAAATGCTCTACCCATGCAAAACGGAGACAGAGATGGCCCGCCAGATCGACCACTTTCATGCAAACCCAGAGGCGGAGGACGCTCTCCCAAAGTGCTTAACTGAGTGTTGGCCGTTGGAAGTGAGTTGTCTTCTTCCTTCTGCATCTAGGTTTACCCAGGATTAACTGTTTTCTTTACCATGTCAGGCGAATCTACTCCGGAGAATGCTGAGTCCCAAACCCTCCGATCGACCAGAAGCAATGGAGATTCTATCGGAGTTGGCATCTACATCCCAGGTTATCGACGGCACCGGACTGAAAGACCACCAGTCTTTAAGAGGTGAACTTAGCCTAATAAACGAACTCCGGACAAAGAACGAAGAGCTAGAAAAGGAGAATGCGGAGCTGAAACGGAGACTTGGATTTTTGGCAGAGCCAAAGGAGTAGTACCAAACTTGTCGCATTGTACAGTACACGTCACAACGTTTGGATCTAACAGCATTTTTAACCAATAAATTAAGCTTTTATGATCTTACTTGTGTATATTATCGAGTTAATTATTAAAGGGGTAAAAAGGTGTCAGAACTATGAACGCACCGATAAGCTGTAAAATGCGGAACGGGAAGATGGGCGCTCACAATGAAAGCTCGCCACTTAAAAAAGCGAGGGTACTACTACCCTTGATAGGGCACGAAAAAGCTAGTACTCACGTCTCTGAAAATGGATGCAAAACGGTGGCACGCTTAACTGAAAGCAGGACCCAGCATTCACAAACCAAAAAACTGCGATGACACAAGTGAGGGGTCGCACAAGGCGTCAAAACGCAAACAATGTATTGCCAAAACTAGTTGGATTTAGCAGCTTTTGCCTTTGGGGGGCCACTCCTGAATCCATGTTTAAATCGGCGATGAACTGCCTTAAGATGAAGACAGCGACCCGTCCCCGTAGTTTTTCTTCTGCGAGCCTTCACAGACCAATTGTACTTACGAATCCTGGGAGAAGGGTACCCACAAGCAGCGCAGGTTTTCTTTTGAATGTGGTAGGACTTACGACCACATCGCCTGCACTGCGTGTGAGATTTGTTGTGACGTTTACCAAAAGATGTCGTACCCTTGGTCATTTCTAAATATTTAAAGACGAATGTAAGGAATGATAAGTAGGAGAAAGCCAAATGCCAAGAGGCGCACGCTCACCGACACCAAAAGCAGCGAAGGGGACCGCGCCAGGTAACTAAAACAAATGGCAGTGGGAGGCGATGTCAGAGGTAGAAATACCAGTTGTTAATGGACAAAAAAGGAAGAAAACGCGCAATAAACTCAAATGTTTGTATAGGAGGCATTGTCTTTCAGCCCTTTAAACCCTTGCGCTATCCAAGGGCATTAGTGCAAAAACTCTGACTTTAACCCGGGGAAGCATAACTATTTATTGTGCTTTAGAGGATTTCCGAGAGGGAAGGATATGAAAAGCCGTTTTATTGACAATTTTCTTTTTAGGGATATCTTTTTAAAAAGGGAAAATTTTATGCCTCGTCTAGGGCTTACGAAGGCATTGGTACGTCTTGCTTTCTGGAACCTAGTATTAGCCTATTAGAAAAAGTGTTTTGTTATTGCAATTTTTAAAACAGAAAATTCTTTAATACCCTGTGAGTTAATCATTAATAGTGCATGTTAATGTAGGCTTTTGATTAAGGTAAGTACATATAAATCAATGTGCCTTTGAAAAGACTGCAGCTAATTTTTTTAACGTCAGCCTTCGCAACATTAATGACTCTAGCATATGATCATCTGCATCCCTAGAGTTTGATTATGAGTGTTTTAACTACTTTGTAAGGAGGTGGCGCTACTTTCCACTCGGTCGTGTGTGCTTGGCCATCGTGATGGTTAATGTTCCAAAAACCAGAAGGACCTTTTGTAAAAGTTCCAAGTGCAAAAAGCACACACTACATAAAGTGTCGCAATACAAGGCTGGTAAAGCCGGACTTTATACTCAAGGGAAAAGGCGTTATGACAGAAAGCAGTCAGGTTTGCTTTTGCTCTCCTCTTTATACTGTAAACTTAGGCTACGGTGGTCAGACGAAGCCCATTTTCCGGAAGAAGGCGAAGACTACCAAGAAAATTGTTCTCCGCCTTGAGTGCACCGAATGCAAATACAAGCAACAGATGAGGATCAAGAGATGCAAGCACTTCGAACTTGGTGGTGACAAGAAAAAGAAGGGTCAAATGATCCAGTTTTGAATATGCATGGTCAATATGAGTTATGGTATTTGAAAAGAGCTTGTCTTTTGTGTGATTTTTTTTGCGGTCTTCTCACGTGTCCTGTTATATGGCCTTGGCATTAGGCGTTTTAGCTGTCCCATGGGTGGGGTCTCTCCCTTCGGATTATTTTGGCTTGTGTTGCTTTTCTGATCACATGTTTGCTTCACGTATTGCTTTTGTTGGTTGCTGCGGTTCATATGTGCGTTTCGTAAATCTAGGCCTATTTTTTAGTGAGAGGGTTACTGCTGCATTTTTGAACAACTTGTTTGGATTTGTGCACAACTGAATCTTTGATTTGTGTCGTTTTGACTAGTGGAGGTTTTCTTATCGTCTCTTGCCAACCTGGTGGTCCTGTCGCCTCTCGGCATTGTAGTGGGTGCGATGGTGTTGCGCACATTTCGGCTACCTGGTGAGGTGTACCATCTCCGTGGTTTTGATTCGGCTTTTGGTGTGGAAGTTGTGTTTGATGGTAAGTATCTGGAGCGCTTCGAAAATGCAAGGGTCCACTTGATGTTCAGTAACAATCCGCAATCGACTGGTTTAGATCAATGTGATCTGTGAACTTGTGTGGGGTTAGCGTCGTCGATCCTTTAGCTGTCTACTGATAGGGTAGGTTAAAATATTCAGTGCCTCAGGAGAGTAAATTAACTGTTCTACGTGTTGAGGGAGGTGGCCTTTTTCCCCGTGGTTAAGCGATGAGAGTACCTGGTGGTTTGTTGTTTGCCCTAGTATTGTCCCCTCTTAGTGGTACTCCAAAAGCCATGTTTTTATCGCCGGTGATGATGTATAGTAAGTATTCTGTGTGGGTGCGAGAACTCGGACTCGGTGTTGTAGGCTGGTGCTGACTTTCTTTGTTTCCTGCAATTATCGGGTTATTTCAGCTGTGGGCTTCTGCAGTAAGTATGCATTCGCTGAGTCTCATCACTTTTCAGGTTTGTCCCTTCGGCCCTCCTCCCTCAAGTAATGGTCGATATCTGGGATTGTGCCCGTGTCATCCGGTGGCACTAGGTGTCGGTTCCACCCAACTGATCAAACAAAATTGGTCAACTAAGACACGCTCATCTAGTCGAACCCAGTCATTCACGAAAAAGGACGAAAGCAGTTCATTTTGTTTACACGAGACTGGATTCACGAGGCTGTTTTTACACAATGGCGGTGTTGTCGAGGTGTCATCGCCGTGCCCCGTAAAGTTTGGCCTGTCCTTTTTAAGTGAATGGAGTATTAGTCATTGGATGGTCACAGGGCACAAGGTGGTGCATTTTCAGCAGATTCAAGTTTGGTGCTTACCTCGTCAAGTCTCAACCTCATGCTATCGCACTGGAGTGTGCAGTGATGCCCAGGTGGGTTGAGAATCGTCTCATTGCAATGCCACGTGAGCCTGTGCTTTTGGTGGTGTAAATACCCAATAAGGACGAAATACTCGCTTGTTTTATCCATGCAAGGATTGATAGATGTTTGCTGTCGAGATAAGTCAACTACACACCTATTTGGTTAAAGGGAGAAATGGATTCTAGACGTTGCTACTTATTTACGGTATCAGTAGGCTCACTATATTTTGAAGTCGAACAATATCTAAGTGAGCATCTTTGAAAATTATAAGGTCAGTTGAGATCAACTGTATGTTTAAGTTTCGTGAGCCTGTTTTTTTTGTTGATCCCCTCGTGTGAGGTTCTTTCTCTGTTGTTCGTGGATCGTCTTAAGGAAGTGGGCAGAGGCACACATTTGGGAGAGGGATAGTCCTTCATTATCTACGAAGTCATTTTCAAGGATAACCAGAACAAAAGTCATGCAATGTGCTTTCATGTGGAAGGTTCTTTTTGATAATTAAATAAGATGAGTTGGTACAGTAAAAGACCAGTTCTGTTACTACTTTATCACCTTTGGCCTCCTTCTTGCCAGCACTTGTTTGTGACCAATTTTTGAATGTAGTACAGTTTAAGTCTGATACTTTTTGTGAATTGAGTTATTGAGAAGACAAGTTTGTTTTTGCAAGTCCTCCGCGAGAATAATAAAAGTGACAAGGCTGCGGTCAGGCATGGCTTCCGGTGTCTTGGGCATTTGTTTTTTGACCCACGGAATTCAACGGTTACTATAGGGGTAGAGTAATCCCGACTAGTCAAAATTGAAGGTATTCTCTGACTAGGGTAGATGATCTTTATGGACCAAAGTGGCCAATTTAATTAAAATAGGGATTTTACAATTAACACATTTTAAATGAAAAGTAGAAGTGTCACGACATATAACTCCTTCCTTTTTAATGTCTCAGCATCCGAATCAGAGAATTTCACTTATTGACAGCAAATTGTTGCAATCACAGGGTCTAGGATTTACCATTCAGGGGACTCAGTGTAGAATGGAGTCGAATACCTTGGTCTCAGTAAGATCCCAGCTGGCAGCAATTCGCAGAGTGACCATTTTGGATGTATCTGTGGGGAATGAGATGGGAAAATTGCTAAAGAAAAATAGCCTAACTGTGCTTCTTACGAAGTTCTTAGGGCTGGAATCGGCATAACTATTCCGATGGAAAATTTGATCGTATCAAAAAAGACGGTTCGTTGACTAATTACCCACCAAGCATTTCTTTTGGTGTAGTTTTTTTTATTCAAAATGCTTTTATTGTCTTTAATCAGACCGTCAGCTTATAGCTTATTGCAACCCCGCCAATTATTGTCTTAGTATGAGGCCATTGTTAAGCATAGTATATCACTATTTAAAGACTGAAAAATGAAAGCAAAATATACTTTGTGCTTATATATACAGTGGTGATTCCAGAGAAACAATCTAATCAAAGCAATTTTCTGTCTCAACGCCGTTGTCGTAGACACACGCACATGCGCTCACTCTTACCGTAAATATACTTTTCAGCCCTATATGAGTACTTCAGCTTCTGCCCAAAAATTTTTCTAGCAGCAGTTAGTTTCATTGCACAGGCAGTTCGTGGAGCATGCTCACAAATTTTAAGGATAAATTTATTATATTGAATTTTTACGTTTGAGCAGTGGAAGCATTTCTGCAGCCAAAAACTAGTATATCATAATTCAACTAATAAATGTTTACTTTTGCACACAAGCCAGTAAGGCATTCTATGAGCATACCTAAAAAAGTGTCCCATGTGATGAGATGAACATGCAGATGACTTTGAAATTTGGTCAAATCAGTAGCGGCGGTCGTTGTAGATAATTTGACCTTGTGCATTGGTAGCCCTGTAAATATTCTTTACTGATAGTTGATTTAAACTGCAAAATCCTGCCGTTAATTCGTCATATCTGTGAAGACTCGGTGTGTATTTTGCGTTTACTATGTACAATAGCTTTCATGATAGCTTGTATTGTTCGCTAAACCTTTCAGTGCGTCATTCTTGTCAACTTTTTTTCTGAGTGAGTTGATGCTGTTTCAATAATTCCCTTTACTTAAGTCCTTCCTGCCCGCTTTTCTTGCTGTCCTGAACGTTCAACATTTTGCACCTTTTGGACAGTTTTCATCCTTGTTAAATTACGACACGAGTGCTATTATCCTTTTATCTTACCAAATAGTATATAGTGATGTCCTTGTTGGATATTGTTTTGACTCCTCTATAGACAAATAGCAAAGATGTTTTTGGAAGGGTGCACACCTAGACTGGCAGCGGAATTGCTTTTAATCGTGATTTTAGTGTGCGAAGCTCCTATTGTTTTTCGGTTTGTAGGTAACCTTAGCTTGATAGAAGGTCTTACAAATGCCAATGAATTGATTTTTGAGGTAGTTTGTTTGCAATGGTTTGTTTGATCGTGTTCAGTGGAGTTGTAGCTCTTCACACTAGTGGTGGGCCAATTTGGAAGACAACGTTTCCGCTTCTACGGATGTTCACTCGTCAATCCTTACACCTTCCTAGACTATTATGACAAACACTATTGAATCCTAAGGTAGCTTACCTAATTTTACTAAATGCCTTGACAACGGTAAAAAGTGAACCTTGAATGGGGGGATTATCTCCAATTCCTAAGCTGATTAACGCGGCTGAATCCATTCGGCAGTCCTGCTTTGGCGGCTATGATCGGAGGTGATCAAATTTTGCTCGAGGAGTGGCTAGCTCGCATGATTCGTATTTCTACTGCATATTTTTCGGTCGGTCATTGCATTGCTTTTTTCCAAGCTTCGGTATGACACCTGACTGGCTCACGTACATAGAGCTTTCCGAACGCAGGCGTAATGCACCTTCATTATCTAGTCATGTTTTTGCTGGTGTTTCGAGTCATTTGCACTGTAGGATGTCGCTCGGAAAGAGTACTCGGAAAGTGGCACGAGCTGAACATTCTTGATGATGCCTCAGACAAATGAAACTGATTGCTATTAACTGTATCATATCCCTGCCCATTGCTCCTTTTAGTCTTATGAGTGGATCCCGCTACATAGTGTCTGTCACCCAGTAGCCTCTTGGCGCTGGTAAAAACGATCGTTCTGAATTGACATTCCTCCAACCTCACAGTATCTTCCATTTTCAGTGGCAATGGATGCTTCGAATGAGCTCGCAAACGCAGCCAAAGTTGACCCCGATGGATATGCGTTGGATGACGATGTCGATTTGACTAACATCGCTCCAATGCCAAAGCATGTCTTTTTAAACACCTTACCCGGGTAATTAGCAGTTCCTTCTCGCTATAAAAGGTCAAAAGTAATTGCCCTCTGGCCTTGTGTATTCTTCACTCCTCAACCCTTCTAATTTTTTTCATAAAAACTGCAGTCTTGGTAATTTCGGTCTGCCTTTTAGCATCTGTTCTTGGGTCTGCCTTATCACTGAGTACTACTAAAACTGTGCTTAAAATTAAATTGGAGTTGGCTCTCCACGGTCTTTGCTCATGCTTCATATTTTCGACTCACATTGTCCTTCTTAATGGCATTTGTTAAGTAGCAATGTTTGTTCATTTACGTTTAGCCACTTGGCTCCGTTCCCTACCATTCCACGAAGTCGTTACGACACAGATCGCAACCAACGCGAATTTTACGGCCAGGAGTCCTTCCTAAACGCCTTCATTACCACACACTGTCGTGAACATACCAGTGCACCAATTGTCAACGGCTTGACCGAGTCGCAACAGCATCAGCAACAACAACAGCAAAGCAGGCGGGCACCCAGTGCTCCGTTGAAACGCAACCAGTGCAGTCTCTGTTTACGCGTTTTTGCCAATTCGGCCAGTTTGAAGCAGCATATGCGGTTACATCGTGGCGAGAAGCCCTTTAAATGCCGCTTTTGTGACAAGACCAGTGCTACCATGTGCAATATTCTCACTCACGAAAGGACGCACACGCGTGAGAGGCCCTACAAATGTACCCTCTGTAGTGCCGACTTCAGCAGCTCCAGCAATCTTAAGGTAGGTTTGCATATTTTTGCTACTTAATTTAGTTTAAGTAGTGTATGAGTTTTCAAGCACGGAAGCTTGGAGCCAGTCTTAAGCGTTCGGAGGGACGAGGCGAAGTGAATGTCCAGTGCCTGCTTAAAATAGCTATAAGTAGCATTTTTGTTGGAGAATGTTATACCTTACCTATCCCATTTTGACCAAAGTTGAAATCCCCTCATTCCATAACAAAAGCACAAATGATGCTGTACCTGCAGACACATATGAGGACACATTCGGGTGACCGTCCATTCCGCTGCAACCTCTGCGACCGACGATTCGTCACATCGAACGCCCTCACCACACACTTGCGCGCCCACTGGGGCCTTCGGCTACACCCTTGTCCCGACTGCGACCGCCAATTCTCCACCTCCAGCAATCTCCGCGTTCATCATCGGGTGTGTCATCACCGTGTCTGTTAATGATGCTGCTGCTCTGTTTTTGTACGATTCCTATAATAAGCCTAGTTTGACTCGCATGGCGCACACATTCACCTCTTCTGCAGTAAGACCAGTCCGTGTGTAGGAGGGGGAGCAAAGGAGGTGATTAATGGCACATTCCTTTAAAGTAAAGCATGTTATCCGGCCATTAGTCAGTATCTCGCTGCAATTTTTGTGATTAATGTGAGGAATAGCGAGAATGGAAAGAAAACGCAATACTGGAGCAGAATATGCATTAAAGGTTCATAGACGAACCTAGGCACTACTGCCATGGTTTGTAGGCCATGCGACCCTGTGAAAGTACAATTGTGGAGCTTTAAGTGTCCGTAAAACCACACCGAAATGCTAAACAAGTAATCAAACCGTTACATGGCCCCTCTCCTCCCCTTGGGTAGCACTTCACGTCGATGTTGTAAGAAAAAGCACCCTCGAACCAACCGTGCCAATTATTGAATTTACATGCAACTAGGACGATATTTAACCGCAACGTCGCTGTTCCCTCTTGGCGATTTCACTAAATCTAGAGCTTCGGTTTGGGAACTGTATCGTGGGAAGGAGGAGTGTGCAGGCCATTTTCTATGTCCATCGCTAGTCGTAAATACACTGGCCGAAATTGGGATCAAATAACGAAGGATGACGTTTAAAATATTTTTGTGAAAATGGGGTTCCTTGTCTGTTCCCCCTTGCTACCTTGTTCTCACTTCAGTGCTGCCCAGCCATATATCCATCTGGGTTCCATCTAGCTAATCGAGAGGTGGAGGAGGCATTGCGTATTTGCTTAATTGACATCTTTATCCAAGTACCGTAACAAACTTATCCAATTGTTTCCTGCAGAACACAATACTGGGGTAGTTTCCGAGGCTAGGCGTCATTTTCAGCTCTTCTATTAGAGTTCGTCACAGATTAGCTCTTCGGCAGTATACGTCCCTCTTCTGTTGCCCTACGATTTATTTTTCAGTAATAGAACTCCAGGTACTCCCCTTTATAATCGGGTTTGCTTTCCGTTGCAACGACTGTATTGTTGAATGATAGTTTGGCAATCGTGGTATAATGCTAAGTTTTTTTTACGAAATTGAGCTTATTCTTACCATATTTTTGAACTTGTAGTGTTTCGGAGAGATTTGAAGGTACATTGAAGCGGTGAAGGTGAAGTTATGGCACTTAACCAGTCATGCACAAATATTTTTTGCTTGTCATTTTTTAAATTCACCAAAACCCAGCCTTCAAAGTGCGCTCTAGAGGTGCCAAATTTTTAAGGTAAACGTGAACAGCACTGCCGCTGATACAGGGGAATGGTGTGCAAAGGGAGGCAAAATTTCTTATGTACGGTTTCGCGCCCTAAGTTTAAATGGAAGCTACTATCTCTACCGATGTCTGTATCATGCTCATTCGGAGTCTGGGTTAGAGCCTACTGGCGATTCTTGGAGTTTCGTTCCTGCGTATTTCAATTCATCTGTTAAAATTGTATCGAAGCTTGACTTGCCTAGCAGTCTTTTTCGGATGACAGCTTCAGGCATGTGATCTGCACCTATTGAAAGCAAAGCTCCCTTGGTGGTTTCAAAAAAACTACACTTTGTTCTTTCTCGAACTTTCCGTGCGCCCGCTTTTTACGTTTCACAAACTTCCTTGTGCCCATAGGTTTCACTTTTAAAACCCCCAAACCTGTACTTTAAATCATCCCCCAACCAGTGTTAAAGCTAGAATCATCCTTTCTTATGGCTGGGAGTCTTACATTAGTCTTTTTCGCTCACCCTGACCCACCGTTCGGTGATATCTAATAAAAAGCGATTTCTCATGAACCCTTCTCTCCGTTCAGTGTTTGGACTGCATCGGTATGGATTGACCTCAGCCGTGTCACGGCAGCATGTCAATCGGTTTGACATTCTGCGTACGCGTCATATCAGTTACCGTGATAGGTCTCTTCAGCTCATGCCCTTTCAATCGGAAGACGCATATATGTGTGCACTTTATGGCACTAAATTGTTTTTTTCTTTTCCTGCAGATTATGCTGAATCATTGGGACTTCTCTGTAGTTCGCTTTTTTTCGATGACCGTACATTTAGCCAACCTGGTGATATTCAGCCTTATAATGCTATGACACCTGGTATTGTTTTATGGATGGATGAAGGCAGGGTCGGTTTAGTCCTTATGGGACACTTTTTTCTTAAATTAAAATGATGCTTTCTGGTTAACACTGTCAGGAGCTGATCCTGCGGAATAAGGTGGTTCTACCGGTGGCCCATTATTTCTAGTATTGCCGTGATTATACGCCTGGCACAATGTTAGCGTGGCTCGTCCTCCGATTGCCTTATCAGTGGCCCCTCTCAGAGAAACGTTTTCAGGGCGAATGTTTATTCTTGATAGAAGGAAGCATTTGTAATAGCCTTTTCGTCTAAAAGCAGTTGGTTTTTTTTCTCCAAACTTATCCTGACTGTTTGGTTCTTTGCCTTCCAGACGGTGCACCTGGGGATAAAGCAGTACCACTGTATGGTGTGCGGCAAGTCCTTCGCGACGAGTAGCAACCTCAATGCTCACTCTCGACAGCACCCCGAGTCAGCATATCTGGTCAAGTATACCGGATCCTCCACCTTCTGTCCGTCCACCCAACAGTCCACCGACACCACGGTAGGTGCTCTTCATGCCCTAAACTATTGTGTCTCAAGTCAATGCTCATTTGGACGGCCCTCCGTGGACGGAATTGTGCGGCTCTTAACAGCCTAGGAAAATATCATTCCACCGTAGGAACAGTCTATTTAAGCTTAAGCATCTGGCAGACAAGTAGGAAGCGTTTTATTTACATTTGTAAACATAAAACATTGTGGAGAGTTTTTTCTTTGCGTGGAATTCCGAGTTCACTCAAAGAAGTCGGCTTATTGGTGGAGGAGCTGATTGGCTATAGGCATGAACTGGACGCCGTGACGCCAAAGTGGTGGCCAAACCGCACACGATTGAAAGGCTTGTGTGGTTAAACAAAGAAATAAGCGTTATTTCACTTCGATGCAATAGCTTTGTGACCTAATATCCTATTTGGGATATTCAAGTGATTGAAACGGTAAGCGCACGAACCTTTACAACTCCAGTGTCTGTGATAGCACCAAGAGCTTAATGTTGGAAATTTCTGTCGCAATAGCGGAGTTATTGTGAAATGTCCCTTTTTGACGTGTTTGCTATCGATGGTGGAAGTGTGGCGTCCCCGATTTTTAGTCGAGCCTGGCGTCACAAATATGTGACACTTTGTGCTAACTAATTTCAGCGAATTGTGTGTTGCGCAAACATTTTGTTTAAGTTCAAAACAATGAGAAGTGGATGTAAGATGTTGGAAGAACAATTCCATTAGGTTATTTTTTCAGCAGCAGTTAAATCGTTATGGTTATCAGTGCGAGTGTTGCTTCCATATTAGACTAATAAATATCTGTGCTGTAGTGATAAGTTTTCTCCTGAAGCCCTAGTGACGAGTCTGGATAGTTGTACTTGGGCTACCAGGTGGATTTCTGATAGTTTGTGGCTCAGTCAGAATTCACGTCACAAGAGTCTGGGCCCCTGTTCGCAATACTTGGGTAGGTGTCATGAAGAGGTTGACAAGCTTCCACAGCAAAGTAACGAAGGAAGGAATAGGTAGAACCAAAGATGAGCCCCAGCCACTTTGATTGCGGTGTCAAGAAGCTTCAAGTTACCGTAGGTTAAGAAACCTTCAGTTTTTTACACATCCTCTCTCGAAAGGTTTTGATTCATCAAAAAGCACTGCAGAGCTAATGGCCTCCCATTTCCTTCAAATGGTCCTTAGTCATCCTTTTTTTGCCGTCGTGTTTACGGCTTACGCTGTTGTTGTTGCTCTTTCATGTGTAAATCATCAAAAGCGAAACGCTGTCCGAAAAACTTGTTGAGGACTCCTCCCCCTTTAACAGAAGGCTGAAAGGTCTGAAGAAGTACCCGAACACTACACCTGACATGTTACTGTGACAGTGGTGAGAAAATTTGGCAAATTCATTTTACCACAATCTCACGCCTATGAGCTTTTGGCTATGTTTTTTCAGTCATGTTTGTCTCATAAATTTCGTCCAATCAAGTTGAGGGATTGGGGTAGTTGGTTTGGAAGACCTTAGCAACAGCTGAAGTCTCTGATCGTGGTTCACAGCTTACGCATGAGTACGAATGCTTGCTTCCAATTTATACACATTACGGGGTCCACACTCGGTGCGTCGAAGCGCTCGCAAGTCAGCTTTCTGGACTTTTGCTGGGCTATAGTTATGGCTGACAGTGTTTTGAAATCCATGTAGGCCAATCTTGGGGGTGTTGGTCCACCACTAGCCTTGGTTTTTATTCGATCTGTTGCCACGTGGCAACCCAACTACGCTTCCAGCCAGTCCTCCCCCTTCTCTTCCCCATAAATAATCAAAAGCTTTTGCACGGCTGTGTTAGTACATCGCCCCCGCAGGGGTGCACATACACCCCCATGGGCATGCATGGCATTTCCCGTAGGGCGAGTCGCCTATCAGCGTTATTAGCAACTTCCTCTTTTCCAAAATCCCTATTTTGTGGTGTCTTCACGCACATTCGGTGGAATTTCCTCATTCGGAAAAATATGGCGTCTTGGGTTACACTGCCTTGCTCTTTTATGGCCTCACCTTCCTCGTTTTAGCGACTCCTTCATTCTGACGATGGTGTAGGGCCATGATTCTTGCTAAGATGGCCTGTTCAAAGAAGTGCCATTTATGATTGCAAAGTTCAAAGACACGTTGAACCGCCTTCTTTGAAATCCCGAAAAATGTTTTGGTTTACGTCCTCGGTACGCAGCTTTGAGGGAGGGGGGAGAGAGGTGGATGTTGTGCAACACTAGTAGGAAAACCAGTACAAAAAACATGGTCTGACTGTAGCTGGTAATGTGCATGTCGCCACAGCAGCGCTGAAGGTAGGTGTAGCTAATTCCCAAGGCTGTATCGGCTGAAGGTCACCTTTAAATTCTACTCACAGACTGGAATTGACTGAAAGAGTTTTTTTAAAAAGACATTTCCATAGGAGGCATATCTGTGGAATCGGCCATGCACAGCGCTAAAGTAGGAGAATGATTGATGTAGGAGGTCACTTAATCTCCTATTCACCGACAACTTCATAACTTTTCAGGTAAAAAGGAGTTTGCAATGAAACCGCCTTATCGGTGAGTGGGTAGATCAAATGTGGTGTCAAGTGTGTGTAGGTCCCCTGTAAGGATATCGCAAAAGTGCGATCTGAAGCCACCCACCCAGTGCGTTGGAGGTCAGGGTGGTAGTGACACGCCTTCGCTCTTGACCTAGATTTTATCTCCACTTCTACCGTGTCAGGATTCGTTTTTCTTGAAAATCCATCGATGCGCTGCTTCGCTTTCTGGAAATCCATAGCTATTTGGACTAAAGTCTAATTCCTGAAGAGCCACCAAGACCACGGTGGATCTCCGAGAACGTCAAGAAGCAGCGCTGTGAAGCCGTGATTAATACACCTTGCTCGTAAAAAGTTTGAGAAGCGAATAGAAATTAAACTTTGATATTTGTCGTCCCCTTTTCAGGTGGTAAATGTTGCGGAGGTCGAATCACCAGTAGAGGCGTCAGTGACGGTAGCAACCACGACGACAGCAGCGGCCGCAGTGGTGTCGGCGGCAGCGGTGGCTGCGGCCGAGGAGAATGGAGAGGAGGCGGTGGGTATGCTGGTTACACCAACTGGCTACAACCACGCCCCCACACTTCTACCAGTGACGCTAAGTCCGAGCCCCGTGGGGACAAGTCGGAAGTTCGCCAAAGTCACTGTCTACTGCCCTGGCGATGTGGAAATCGCGGCCACCGCCACCTCCTCCGTCTCCTCGTCCGCCTCCCATGGCAACACAGCCAAACTCGCGCCTGACGACTAGGTGATACCTCCACCGCCCCCCTCCCCCCAAAGCCTCCTGGTACTCCTTTTTTCTACATGTATATAGGTACTCACCCACCACAGCATTCACCGCTACGCATTCGAATTGGGATCGTACTCCCCGTTACCTTCTCCTTCCCCCTGTCTCTTCCTCTGTGTGTGTAATCACTCCGGTGGTTGTCACGTTAGTGAGTTGAGGTAAGACCTCCCTAAATGCACACTTTCCTGTGTCCGTAACAATGAATTCTTTGGAATTTCTTCGAACACTTGGTGGTAACTTATACTTTCCCCGTAGGGGAGCTGGTAATAGGAGATGCTCAGGGTTATGGTCACTTTTTGAGTCCATCCATTCGTGTGATCTCCTCTTGCCGACAGGGAGGCAACTCAGACAACCACTGCTCGAGCAAGTCAAAGATGTTTTTACTGGTGGAGGAGAGATAAGTTCTCCCCCCCCCCTCCCCCATGGGAAGGTTGGGGTAGAGTAGTCCCTCAAAAACCTTCATTCATGCTTCATCAGTTCGTCTCGTGATATTACTAGGATTTTGCTATCGGTTTTAGATGGGTCTGTTACTACCCCAAGCTCAGCCAATGAATCGCATTTAATGACAAGCTCCCTCTGCCAGCGTCGCGTCTGACGTGCAGAAGGGCCGGGGGGCCGTGTCGCCCAGGGGAGGTACAACTGTGGAACCTTAAGGGTCCGCGTAACCAAAACGGTAGAGGTAAATAAGCAATCAAAGCATTATATGGCCTTCCTCTCCTCTTTTAAGTGTCGTCGTCCTTCCTGCGCTTCAAAGCTTTTTCCACTGCTTAGTCGTAGACTTATGCATTGATAACGAGACCACCTTCCAGACTGTGTCATGCGATTCCTTCGTGATAATGTACAAACACTTTTTCTCAAACGGAATTGTGAAATGCTTCTTTGGTTTCCGCGCGGAGGAACTGGTGACACTTAGTAAAGGTGTAATCGGAGAACCGCGCCGATCGGAAGCAGTCGGCTGGAATCGCAAGCCCTTCTACGGTCTGTAACGGATATTGAGCTTTTATGACTGAGGCTTGGGGAACGGTGAGGTGTAAGTAACATCCAGATTGTATGAATTTCATGAATCAACAAGAAAGTGGGTTGTCAGCCTTCCAAATCCTCATTCTATTTGGGGAAGACTTTTCAATCACGACAGCCTTCCTTGGATTAACCACCGTGAAGCCACGACGACAACACGCAGGTGGTTATTTTAGGCGAAAAAAGAAAAAAAATGGCATGTTTTGACTGTTAAATGCTGATACAGCTCGCCTTTGGTAGCTTTTAGCAATTCAGCTGGATAACCCGGGCTGACCTGACTGAACAGATGGCTTGGTCGCTGATGTAGGAGTCAGTAGTATGATCCACCCCTACTGGAACAGCTGCATTGGTCGCTGATACGTGAGGTAGTGGTACAAGCTATGCAGTAAAAGTTCCAGCAATGCTGTGATTTGAATGACTAATGCTGATAAAGTTTATTTTTGGGAGGCATGTTAGCAAGTTACATAGGCAACCCGAGCTGACCTTCTGACGAAAGGCAAATGGCGAATGGCTGACTTGGTCGCTGATGTGGGAGGTAGTAGTATAATCCGTGCAGTTAACAGCCCAGCAATATTAGACCAGTTGTAACAGGTCTAAAAGGAAAAAAACTGGATGCATTTTATGCCTTAAATGAAAGAGCTCGAGTTAGGTGAAAGATCGGTAATTTCGGCAAATATCTTTCTTCATGGGCGTCATGACATGGAAGAGGTTGTACGTGATTGTAGACTTCGCACTTGCGAGATATAAGGGAAGGTGTTTGGGGTAAAGTCCTTGAAACAAAGGTGGGAACATAGAGGGGTCCAGGAATGGTTGCAAAAGCGATATTATTCATCTAAGGGGTGCATCCGATGCTGACCCTCATCAGAATTCTTTGCCAAAACAGGTCAATCGTTTATTGCCGACTATTTTGGTTGCCTGACCGATCAAACTCTTGTGAGGTGAGGGAAAAGCCATTTGACTCCATTTGAGATATATCACTCTCTATCTGCGCTCCGATGTCAAAAATGTCGTCTCTGGCACTCCTCTTGATCAACCTCCCTCATCGACCATCGTAATGCAGCCGGAGCTGTTGGAAAACACCCCACGAACGTGGAAGATATTCGATATCTCCTGCTTATTCCACTGGGTCAGGAATTTTGCCCAGTTAGGGAATTGTATTGGGGGAAGGAGGGTTACCCTGGACATCTCGTACGTCCATCGCTAGTCGTATAAACACTGACCTCATAGCGGAACCAATCAACACAGGAGGAGCTTTGAGTCTATTTGCGTCTATTCTTTCATGTCTCCTTGATCTCACCTCATTTCCGTCCAGCTATACTTGTCTATCTGGGTTCTATCCGGCTGCGAGAGAGGTGGAGGAGGTGTTGCGTGTTCACTTCATTGACATCTTCATGCGGGTAGCGTTGACAGCTTCGTTACTAGCATTCTGGCAAAACACAGGACTAGAGTAGTTGCCGAGGGTAGACGTCACTTTCAGCTCTTCCGCTGGGGTTCATCACAGATTCTCCCATCCATACCAGGTACCCTCCTTCCGTCACATTAGAGTTTGGCATTGAGGTATAGAAGTCAGAGAAGTTGTCCTTCAGAATCGTTTTCGCTCGCCACTGCCATCAAGGTGGCGCCTGAGACACATCTGACAATGAAATGAGACAATTCTGAGTCCGAAAAGTGTGTTGTCGGTGTACAGGAAGGCTCTTTGGAGCTTCTGGCTTCGCCCGGAGGCCATGTCACCCAGTGAAATTACATAGTGTGCTATTCATATTCACAGTAATTTAGGGAAAGAAATGGCGAAGAACTTGTTACAAATGTGTCGTCCAGAATGCGCTTCTTCAAAATAATCAGAAAATGGGTAGAAAGGCTATCTTTTTTAACAGCTATTCCAGTCGGGAAGACGGCTATACTAGTTGAAAATGTCACGTCCTTCAAACTGGCTGTGTTTGCTCCTTTGGTGGGGCTTACAGTTATCTAAATGTCAAATCTGTTCCTTTTCCACGCAATTTTTGTCCTTAGACGCTATTTGTCTAGCTTATTCGTTAGTGTTTGAGGAGTTTAAGTACTTTAAGTCTCTGAAGTGGGGAACTCTTGCTTGGAATACGGCGGAAGAGGAAACTCAGTCAGCATTCCAAATGGCAGGCGCCCTGACGGTAAAATTAGTCAACAGCGAAATGCGACAATAACATTCCCAGTTTTACATTTTACAAGTCAGGCTCTCCTCCTTTCGCGGCTTGGGTTTTCATCTCGGAGGCCCAGCGTTCTGTTCGTGGCTTTTCCGTTGACAATCCGCTCGCCCTATTGAACACGCAAAGCGGCTCTGTGGTTGGAACGGCGCAGTTTACAACACCCTCAGGGAGGACTTTGGCGCCAGCGCGAATTGAAGGCATTCACAACAGCTGGAATGGCTTTATTTGTGCCGAAGGGCGCGGTTGAGTTACTGATGACACATATGGTAGGGGGAGAGGGAGAGCTCCTGGTCACCAACGTGGATGTCAAGTCGCGGAAGGTGGAAAAGCGATCCAGCCAGTATTTTCAGGTCCACAGCAGGAGAACACAAACTACTATGATCTGATTGGTGCTTGTTTTACATTAATCGGGTTTATCTAAATTTGTGTAACCCTGTTGAGACTAAACTGAGTTTTGTATTAGAGAGTCAAGAGAAGTTTTCAATGTCCCCATTTCGACTCCACCATTGTCTGCCCGGTGATATGCCTCAGGGGCAAGCCAGCGGCTATTCGACCTAAGAGAAGGCTGGAAGCGCTAATTTGGTACCAGCTACTCTGCTCTTTACTCCCAAAAGCTGAATCTTACCGTTAAAGAGTATCATAGGCTACAGAGGAACGAATCTGTGACAGCCACCAAACAGGAGGGTTTGACATGAAGTCTACTCTCGGTAAAGATCGTAATTCCGTATTCTGCCGGAGTGCTAGTACCAACTGAAGCATCACCAGCAGCGAACCATCTGTAAGAGTTCGTTACGGGGCTGTCAACGCTACCCGCAACACCTCCTCCACCTCTCTCGCAGCGGGGTAGAACCCAGTTAGACAAGCATGGCTGGGTAGCAATGAGGTGAGATCGAAGTGGCAAGAAGGAACAGACGTGAAGCCTTATCCCCACGAATGCACCCTAAACTTTTCCTCTGTTGATTGGTTCCGCTATTAGGTCAGTGTCCGTACGACTAGCGATGGACACGCGAGGCGGCCAGCACATTCCTCCTTTACCCCGAACCAGTTCCCAGACAAGACAATACTCCAGACCCAGTGAAATCGCCAAGAGGAATCAGTGATGTTGGGGTCAACCCGCATCTCCAATGCACGAAACCCCGGTGACTGAAGCGATTGGTCTGTGAATAGTTTTCTGACAAAAAATACATTGCCGAACTACAGAATGGCTAGGGGCTGTTTGAATGGTTTGGTAGCCATTACACCTAGAGGGAGGTCAAAATCGGAGCCTTAAGTGCTTGCAAAATCTAAAGGAGGAGCCAAATAGTCAAAGCACTGTGCACCTCCTTTCACCTTTCAATCGTTATCCTCCGCCCTCCCCTTGATCAACTCCTTGTGTCAGTCACCAAGGTTTCGTGCATCAGAGATGATATTAGGCCCCAACTTCACTGATCCCTCTTGGCAATTTCACTGGATCTGGAGTATCGTCTTGCCTGGGAACTGCGTCGGTGTCAAATATCGTCTCCGGTGCATGAAACCTCGGTGACTGACGCGATTAATTCGTAGGTAGTTTTCTGACAGCACTGACTACATTGCAACGGTCAACGCAGGAAGGTGATCAACGGGAGGGCGGATGATGGCGATTGAAAGGAGAAGGGAACTGTGTAGTACTTCGACTATTTGACTCCTCCTTTAGGTTTCGTGAGCACTTAAGGTTAAGCCTTTCGATCTCCCGCTAGGTGGAATGGCCTTTGGACCATTTCAGCAGCCCCGTCCCCTCTGTAGTTCGGCAATAATGTTTTTCTGTCCAAGTACTACACCTTCTTTCATTCTAAGAAAGGACTCGAAGCGCCACATATATAACCGGGAATGCAAATTTCTTCCCATCTTGAACATCAAATCGCCTTTATTGTTGCCGTCTCCATATCAGAAGGACCAATTTTTCCCATCAGCTGCATTCCAGGTTCTTAAAACTGCACGCAATCAAAACACATCCTCAAATGACTATTTGGGGAGTTTTTCTGCAAAAATGTGTGAAAAAAAGTGGCGTCGCACGCGGTTCACATGGAACAGCCACATCGGTCTCAACCGCGAAAAGGAGAAGTGAAAAGAAGCAAATTAAACTGAGATGCTGAAACACACTGAGGGGGAATCGCAGAACCGGGTGTGTAGATGGTTAACCATTCACAAGCTTGTCACCACTCACAATAGAATGAGGCGGGATTCTTTGTGCATTCTTTCCTGGATATGACGCTCGGCTTTGGGTGCTTTCAAAATTTGGCAAGCAGTCCCTGTGGATTTGGAGCCAAATTCTACGTCTTGAAGCGGAAAACCTCATTTGACATTCATTTGATTCAAGCAGCCCTTTTGTCTGGGTTTTAGACTTAACCTGAAAGCGGCAGAGAACAATAAAGAGCACCTCACCGACAGCGATCGCCTGCATACAGGAGTGGTTCATTTCCAGGGGCTGCATCAATAGGCCCCATGAACTTTGTGGTCAACTCTGAACGTCTTTAAAGAGCACCCGCCTCAAAGTCCGCAAGGGACTCGAAGGGAGAAATTCATGTTTGGAGACTGGCTTAATTGCCTTCTTTGGGAAAGAGGTTTGAAGAGCCCAACTCTTTCCACGCGAAAGAAAGGTTATGCAAAATGTCCTGGAAAATCACTTCGAGATTAAGGTGTAAATCCAACGGTTAAGGCGATAACAAGATCACTGCACCAACCCAGTTCCAGACGTCACAAATACTTTTGAGTTGCAGATTAGTTAGGGAAGTCCTGCACTCTAGTGGAGGGATAGGAAACACCCACAACTGTCCTGATCCGAGAGGATAAAGAGCCTGGAGTAGATGCCTCCATCGCCGACGTACCGAGGCGGCAAAGAGGGTGCAGTCAATGCGTAGGAGCCTGGTGGTTAGAGAGCGGAGACTGCCTGAGAGTAACAATGCGTCTATGTGTGTCAGCGGTTTCATCAATCTGACTGACCTTGACCTTCGAGTACTTAGAAGTACACTTAGAGTACCACTCTGCCCGGCTGATAGGGACGAATCAGGCGAATCGGAGCGAGAGCACTACCCTCTGAAATATTCGGGGATTATTTGATAACAACCGGAACTTCCAAAAAATCGAACAGGAACATTTTTCAGGGGCTGCAGGTGCCCCCAGCCATCTCACATTACTGTTTATCATGGTTTTGAAAGAAAAGCAACCGGGAATCTAAATGCAGCGTATTGGATTTTTATTAAGGAAACAGATCCTTCGGGTAGAATTACACGACTGCATTTAATTACTTTGGCGATTTCTCCGCAGTGACGCACTTTACAGCTCATTCACTGCTCGTTTCTTGCCATCGGGCTTCAGCAGTTAAGGTAGTGCGCCCATGTAGGCAACGCAAAAGGGTCTTCGTGTTTTATGGAGATTTTATGAGAGGATAAGAGGTTTGATGAATCATATCGTTCCGACCTAATAAACGCCACCGATACGAATAAAAAGACTCGGTGGAAGATTAACGGCAACTTACCTCTTTGCCCACCAAAGCCTTACGGAATGGGTAAGTTATTGGGCACTCCTACTGCTTTGTGTGCCAGTAGAGCAATGCAATAATAAACCCACTGGCTAAGAGTAGCAGAAATTTACTCCTTAGAGGCTATGAGAAAGAGAGCAGAGATTTAACAGACAAGTAGACATATATTCTGTGAATATATATGCACATATACCCACGATTGTATACATATCAAAGCAAAGCTCGCTATTTGGGGCATTCAGTGGTTAACGTCTCACAACTGCAATGTCGCACACGGCTTGGAGGCAGGAAAAAGTTGGGGATGGAGGCAGAAAAAGTGGATTTGAAAAACGAGCGATAAGAATACACGAATAAGAGAACTCAAGAGCGAAGGAGAAACGTGGGGAATGAAGACCGTATGTGGATGTGAACATTTATGCCCTCCAAGTGCCTTCTATCTTTACTCAGCGAGAGAGTTACGTGAGTGTTGCGAGATTACTGGACCGAAGAAGGTCTTGTAAGGACTGGCCGGATCCTCTCCCAAGAAGTATTCACACCATGCTGAGAGATATTCATCACTGCTTATCTTGCCATCTTTATCAGTGTCCAAAACCTGAACAACGAAAAAGAGCTCGATTAAGAACTCGTCTTAACAGTTGCTAACTTGCCCTCTGACTTGTAGATCACAAACCTTGAACATGCCCTCAGCCTCAGCGCGACCAACTCGCCAGGCCTCTTGCAAGTTACGGTACTCCGCCATCGAAATGAAGCCCGTGCCTTCAACCTCAACGGCTTTGAAGAACGTCCAACCGAACTGGTCGATGGCGTGTCGAAACTCGCCATTAATCATCGACCGAAGATTGTGGATAAAATCCTTTTCCATGAGCTCTGTGAAGTGAGCGCCTACAAAAGGGGAACCAGTAAACCTCAGGTAAATGTTTCGCAGGGTGGGAGGAAATACTAAGACGGATAAGTAAATCTCAGTAAGTAACATGCTTGTTACCATTGGGTAAACTTGACGGATGATGAATAACTAAAAGCTTATGAGCATGCGGAAGGATCTTGCTAAACCATAACAAATCCTTCGATAAGAACTAAAATAAGTAGGCATACGACAGCAAGTAAAACCTCAAAGTAAAATTGGTTGTGCGATTCCAGTCATTACCCTGTGCTGGTCCTCATACATACGAAGTATAAGCATAATCTTTCGGGAAAAATAAGCTCCCAGGGTGGAAAAGCCAATGGTGGGCTACCCACTCTGAATAAGCTGATGCAGAGGACAAGTAAGCGCCCACTAAAATCCGAATAGGTGAAGGGGAAAGTGTTAGTTGAAGAAGTAAAACAAGTGGTGAAAGCAGCTGCAATAGCGGCTTTAAGCCCATCGTGCTGCCGTTCTCCCGGAAAGTTGCTGACCAAATATGATATAGAAAAATAGGCATTGAGAGGGATCACGAGGCAAATAAACTGTGACCGCATTTTTCTAGCACGAGATTAATGCTTTTTAACTGCGAGGGGCCTAATGCAGTAGCTTTACTGTCAAAAATAGGCAAGGACTGAACAAATCTACGGACAAACGCAAGTAGGTACCAAGATTTGACAGAATTAACATTCCTTTATCCCAAAAAATGATGATGATTGGGCATCAGCAGAATGGAACCATGAATGCACATTACCGTAGAACCGGCTGAACGTAAACAAGTGCTTCGCAGGATGGGAAGATCGAATGCAATTTCTGTGCACAAAGCAAGTCGATTATGTGCTTTGAAACCAGCCCAATAAGTGCGCTGAGGGCATGTAAGATGAATGTGCTTGCAGACAAAACGCTGGGATTAGTTTTTTTTTTTCATCCTGAGTTTCGAAAACTGGGGAAAGTGTGCTAGGATTTCTGAGGATGTAGAGACTAACTACAATGCACGAAGGTGTTTGGGTAGTGCAAAGTGATGAGCAGAAACGTGCTTCAGCATAGAATACGCTAAAATAGGCGCCAGAAATGAATATAAAGAGGAGGGGCTTTTGGAAGTCAAAAGAAATGCCCAAAAATATGTTACCTTATCATTGCAATCACAGTATTGCTTCTCGATTCCTCCTTCTCCTTTTTTATGCATTACATGCAGGAACTTTGTTCCTCACGATGTGGCGCTTTAATGATATGAAACTAGGGTGACTGTGATGCTTTGTTCAATATCCGTGTATTGCTATCCTTCATGCTGATAAGTTGCTAGGGTTTATCCCCACAAACATACCGAGAGGGAGTCAAAGGCATGCATGTAACTACTTCCAAACAAACCCGTTTCTCCTTTTTCAAAGGCTTGATTAAAGAAGAAAGACACGTAGGATTCGTCAAGAAGAAGTCATCCATTGTTTACCGAAAATGGTTTACACAAAAGCTTACCTCTCTTTGACGAAATAAAGGCATCAATCGGATTCAAAGAATAAAAAACACGGTATTTCGAAGCCTACTTTAACACCCACAGGGAGATTTGTACTAGGTTAGTGCCATTTTAGAGGTCTACCCCTAGTATTAAAGTAAGTTTCAGGCGAGCATATCAATGAGCATCTGTGATGATGCGCAAGAGGCAACATTAGTGACATCAGCCCAGCTATTTCGGTTGCTTAGAGGTCATGGTAGTCCTCTTACCATCTTTGTCAACAGAGAAGTAGTGCACCCAGATGTCCAGCATGGCACGCATCACATTGTCCGCCTTGTGCTTTGGCAGGTGGTTCCGCTGGGCCAGAGCTCTGCCAATTTGAATAAAGTCATGACAACGCAGCTTGCCCGATCCGTGTAAGTCCAGTCTCCGGAACATGGTTCTCATCTTTCCCTCCCACACTGGGCCGCATTCAACCTCTGGATAGTCTTCAGGTCGTTTGTAGTTGATGAGAGCACCAAAAAGCTTCGCCGTCTTGCCTTTTATGCCCACATCGAAGAAGTACTCAGCAAGGATGCCCTCAAATTGACCCTTGGTGACACCCTTTTTGGTGCCTGCATCGAGAATGCGGAACAAAAGTTCCGCCTCCTTTTGATTCCCTCCGAAAGCGACAATCACTTGACTCATCTCATTCTGTTGCATGAATCCATCCTTGTCTCCATCAGCCATATCAAAGAGGGGTGACACAATGTTCTGCACGAACTCAGTCTTAAACAGTCCATTAATACACTTTCCCATGGCCGTGATGAAGTCACTTTCATGCATCACAATCCCAGTGCGTTGGTGTTCCGGTCCGTCGGTACAGATGACACCGTACCAGAGATGGATCATAGCCTGCACCAACTGGTCCCCGAAGTAGTTCTCACTCTTTGGAAATTCGGAGAGGACGTTGGTGGCAATGTCGAGGAACTCGTCAATACCAACAGCGCCACGACCGCGTGAGTCGAAGCGACGGAAGACGGTGCGCATCTTTCGAATCCATGTAGGTGCGTTTACATCCACTTCAGGGTAGTCGGCAGCACATTTCATTTCCATTACGAGGAACGGGAGAGACAACGAGAGAGAGAGAGATAGGCGAGGTGGCTAGAGTTGGACCGTTGGGGAAATGTCAGGCTATGCACGCGCTTCTGCACGAGCGAGCGAGAGGGTGTGGGTGCTTGGCCTCCCGAAGGGGGAGGCGGGTTACAACCGCAGGCAAAGACACACACACCCCAGCGGTTCGATAAGACCAATCAAAGCCTTGCACGCCTCGCATGGGCCACTGCGCGAAAGCCTGGTGTGTCCGTCTGTCTGTGCTAACATGAATCTCTCCGTCCCAACGTCGTCTACCATTGATCTTCGGGCACAGGACAGCAATGGCGGTGGTAGCGCCACCGGCGAAAGTGGTGGTGGCGACTGGTTTGGTGGTGATATTAATGCATGCGGTGTCACATGTCGTATAACTGCCCCCTCCCACCTTGTTAGAAGAGAGAGGCTTGCAACACATAGCGAAAGCTAACTTCTCCATCGTCAAATTAAAGGATGAAAATGTTATCGGGATTTCTAGAATAAATTAACTGGTGGCAACTTTCCTCCCCCCTTCCCCGACCTTTCTAATCTGAAAGGCGCCAAATCATTTTTAAATCATAAGGTTACTTCGCCCATTAGAAGCAGATAATACAGAATTACCATATTTTGTTGGCATTTAAATCACCGTATTTAGGTGTTGTCAGTAAATGCTAGCTTCAAAGGAGTCATTAATCACCGATCCGGTGTGAGGACCGCTGATCTGTTATTCAGGAGCACATCAGCCGAATTCCAGAGCTTATACACCCTTGGGCAGACTTAAGACTCGAGAGAAAACCGTCTTGGGCTAACAGTGTGGATGTCGGCAGTGAATACTCACTTCAAAGCGATCGCTATTCACCGGTCCGGCGTGACAACCGCTGATTTGGTTTGGAAGAGTTAGTCCTTCAAATTCCAGAGTGCCTTACAAGAGTTGTTCAAACATGGGTAACACAGATATCATAATGAAGCACTTTTCCTTACGGGGTGTTGTATTAGTCTTGTCGGAGTAATGCACGTCAGTGCATCCGGTGTGCGTGCCAAAGGTAGAAGTGACCTTTCCTCATTCCACGTAGAACGAAATTGCGTGGTGTTGGCGATGTGCAGAACCGAGACAAAGTGGGATCTTAAAAAAGGGTCATATCTAGACACTGTTCGTCATCTTAATTATCCCCAGATCAGGAGCACCTACGCCCGCAATCTGTGTGAGGCATCCAGTTCAGCTAGTTGTGCTGTCGGGCTCCAGTAGCAAAACTCAGCCGTCCCACATGCGTGACGCCAAGTGGACAACGTCTTGAGCCTGGTTTTTCCACCCCTCCGGAGAGAGAACTAACTTGACCTAAAGACACCTTGAACCCGACAGATAGTTGCTTTCTTTCGTCACCTTTTTAAGATGGAGATAAAGTGGAGGTCTAAGGCCTAAAGTCCTCTCCACTTAAAAATTAAACAAGTGGTAACCAAGAATGGTGCCTATGGCAAAAAGTTCTGAGATTTTACAGTTGAGATCCCTCTTTAAAAATGAGGGAAAATTGCTACAAAGTCGAGTAAATAAGGGCTAAGAAGAGTGAACCAGTTATTTCCTTTACTTTACTGCTTGACTTTTACGGCGAATAGGGTGCGCATTCATCTGTCAAGTGAATCATAGGGGGAAAAAATATGAACACAGGAAAGGTAACGCTGGGGCATATGACCTACTAGGGATAGGGCAAAAGTGAGAGAGGGGTGGAATGGAGAAGAGGTTTCTATGTCAGCTAAAATTAAACACAAGAGCTACTTGCCTGCCTTAATCTGTTGTGTGGCTCAAGACTGCTAAATGTCTTACCCTTAAAACAAAGCAGCACGCTGTGGATCCGCTGCGAGGCAATAGGTGATGGACTATCCAAGTCAACCCAACGCTGTAACCACCTGCAACTGTAATGAAATGCCTTAGATGGAGTCCATAATATTATAATCTGTCTTCTTTGAAGGTCCTTTTTTGTTTATATTGGCATCGACTCCAAGTAGTGCAGAAAGTTCCACTTTAAAGCGCGTAAACTCTTCGGACGCTGATATTATTTAAGTAGCGGGGTGGGGAAGAGTCGAACGAAATGTGGACATGACTTGGCTGTAAGACTTTGGCTTCAAATGATGCCGCTTATGCATCATTGCATAGTTTAAAAAGAAAAATTGCTTCCAAAATATTTTTTATTGAAGCGTCTTTGATAAGAAATGCCAGCAAGCCCCAATATCCCTTCCTTGACGGAAGTCAAGAAACTTTAAACAATTTTACACTGTAAGAATTTGTATATCCATCAGCTGTAAATTTGACCATATACTTCCGTCTGCATAAAATTCAAGACAGTAAAGCGCGCTTCCATGTCTAGAGTTGCCTCCTGAAATGGGAAGAATGAAGAAAGCGCGAAAAAGGTGCGATTAAAAACGGCTTGTCAAGATGTCCACTGCCAGTATTGGCACGTGAGTAGAAAAACGTCTGTGTAGCAGGTGGATTCGATGAGTTTGGCACAATAAAGTGGATACAGGAGTTAGCTGCAACGCTTTGGTTGTGTATTTAACTCCCAGATTTGGTTCCATGAGCATTGAGGGCTCCACATTTGCACTCCCGCTGGGCGGCATGGCCTCCAGAATATGACAGTAGCAATATTTATTCCACCCTAGCATTGTTCCTTTTTCACCTTTAAGACTCGGGCGGCTACAGTGGCTAAATTTGCCACCACTAAATCCAGATCCTTAGTTTGTAGACATTCTAAAATCCAGTACATGATACTGAAATGACCATTGACCTTAGTAAATGTGCATTACTAATTACTACCATAGGCAATTATCTGTCACTCATCTCACCCATTTTTATCCTTGCCCGGGGTCATGGACGCCAGTGAAAGTTCACACAGCCCTACCGCTTGCACGGCAGGTTGAGGTCAAAACGCCGCCAGACGGAGGAGACCTCGTGTTTGGAGGAAGTACGCATGCAGAGAATGTACAAGTTCCCTCTCTAGATGGATAATGAGGGCCAAAAGAGTTGTCTAATTTTTCTTTTCCACTAAATGGGGCAAATGCGCTGCCTCACACACTAATGAGCGAGGGGGAAAAGTATTTGCCAGTCCGCCTGGAATAAGGTGTGTCCAGTGGAAATGTCAGTACGCAACATAAATTTCACCTGATGGTAAAGTCCGCATAGGGTATTTATTCCTATTTGGGGCATTACTGCCATTCTAAGACTAAATTGCTGCCGAATGTAGTGCCAAAGAAAATCATGGTGAGGTGAATTCCTCCACGAGCGTTTGCTTTGGCGACGATACTGAGTCACTCCACCATGGCTGCATGTGTTCGCTGTCAATGTTATTTACTACAAGGTACATCATTTACATGATCCTAAATTTTGAGTACTCAATGACATTTTTAAATGATCTTTCAGGAATCGCATGGCTCATGACATACTACTTAAATGGCGTAAAAGCAATCTCTTCTCCATTCATGATGGGCAGGAGAACACTCTTTTCCAAGTTCAGTTAAGGCTTTATTTGCACTCGATGTCATTTAAACCTCTGCAGGTTGTAAATGGCCTTTTTAGCTAATGTTAATGTTTAAAATTCCTTCTGAAATCTACTTGTCTTATCTTTTACCCTGTGCGCAACGTGCATAGGTTGAAGTACAGCAGCATTTTTTCCTTAGAATGGCAGAAAGATTTCAGCTCGCGGCTTGCACACAGCAGTTTTACATCCTGTAGAGCTTTGTTTTACGGAAATAAGTGGAATTCCAGCGATTAGCCTAACTTTGGATCAAATGGAATGTTTAACGACTGTCGACCTTGACCCGAACCAATCAACTGCGGGAATTATTGGGACGTTATTTATCCGATCACAATGCGAATTGTGGCAGAGACATGGCACATTTTCATCTACTGTCTTTTCAAAATCGCGTATTACACCCCATTAACAATGATATTATGGTGGACAATGACTGGCTACCTGATGCGTTTGTCTCTTCAAAATTACTCAAATTTTATTGAGGCTAAGTAGGGTTGAACATTACAAGGCGATTGGTTTGAGGGCCTCGGGACATCTTAAACACTCAATCTGCCTAACCTTATACTTTCGAGCGGTCATTGTTTTTTTTTCTTTAGGCATATTATCTTCAATCCGCATGATAGCTGCCGACAACGGGGGGCACATGGAGACCTCCTAGTGCACCCCGCCAGTATAGGTCTTTCAGCACTTTCCACTTCATTATGGTACAGAGTTATCTCTGCTATGCATATGTACCAACGGGAATAACTTTTTGCTATGGCAAAGTTTGGAAGTAAAGTTACTTCTCATCTGCGCAGTAAATGAATTAAGTGGTCACGTCTACGCCAGTAGGAATGGCAGGCATTCCAACCATAACTGGTAGACGGAAGCACTTAAAAGGAGAAATGAATGTTCCATCTACGAGGCACTGTTGTTTCGGCATTCTAAATGAGTAAGCTGTGATTTGGAATTATGAATTGCTTCATGGAAGCGTAAAGTTATGTAGTGCAGCTGCAATTACAGGCTCACCAATCATCTTCCTTGCAAGTTCAGTGGAAATCAGAGTCTCGAATAGACTACTCACTGTGTCGGGCTATAAGTGAGAGCCGATGGGCTGCAGTAGCTCAAAGTGCTTCTGACAAGTTCATCTTAGTTGAAGAAAATGTGTAAACCAAATTGGAGTTTCAACGCCCCGACCACAATCGGTGGATGGCAACACAATACGAAGTGAGGTGCGGACGGACAAAAGAGATCCACAAGGGTGAGCAATTTGGTTTGCGGATTAAGTTGTGAACATCTTACCATGAGGAATTACATGCCCTTCCTGTAGGCTTATGCGGTCGGTCATTAAGGGGACATGTTGAAGCACCGCGCCAATAAAATTCTCCCCAATTAGCGGTGCATGCTAATTCCTGGTGGGCAACACTATGGTCATTTCCATACAAAGTAACTCACATATTGCCTTTTTTGAATAAAATGTGATTTGGAAGCTTATAATTGTAAATTTTATGGGACTCTATGATTAGCTGTAGTGGTGAAATGAGAGAGGCATTTACCATGTGAGTTTTTTTTGAAATGACGTCGAAGTGGTTATCCCCCTCCGGAATTCCTATTGTTTGGCAAAGGCAATTCTACTGTAACGTCAGCTCTACTGCTGTTGTTTCTCCATCACTTTGGCGCACTGGCTCAGTGGCATTTGGCTCCACGCCAAGGTGATAAATCACTCCAAAAGTTGGACCGGGCCAAATATGGTGGGTCTTCAAGCCCTATTTGATTGATAGCCTTCATATATTTTCAGGTCACAAATAACTTTTGTAGTTGGACGAAAATATAGCAGTTGGACAGATAATATATTGCCTACGTATAAAATGGCTGGCGGAGCTGCTGGCATAGCCTGGAGGCCAAGCCCCTAAGCAGAAATACAAAGGCGGAGGCACAAGTGCCAGCGAAACCAAATTGAAGAGTTTACCACCTAAGTGAAGCCTTATACTACGGAAGAATGGCGACATTCTCCACGCAAATTGCAAACTACTTCAAATATCACTGTGCTGGTGACTCTTTTCAGGATTTCCCATGCAAGGGACCACCCGATTCTCACGATGCATCGCAGTAGGTAAATGTCGGTTGTAGAGGATTGCAAAAAAAGGCTTCTGCAATGCTCGCATGTGGTGTCGGCTTGGTAATAAATTGCCTCCGCATTGTATATTTCATTTCTGCATTCCTATCGCAGCAGTATTTTTGCCACAACCCGAGTTGTGTACATTTCACCGCGAGTTTGTAATAATCTCGGTTTTAACTGGGTTTCAATGAGCAAATTGTCTCCTTTACCGTAAGATGAAAGTGTGTTTTGAAGTGTGTTTCTTCGCCAGTCCTGACCCTTTGTAATGTGATTCCTTCCTTTGCATCGGGGCACACTTGCATGTCCCAGATTAGGTCTTACATCTGCAAAGTAATGCCAAGTTTAATCACCAATGGAATGGGTTCCAAGCACTTGGTTCCAGCACCTCGGAGGAGAATCCACCTTGGCACTCTAGATGTTAGCTTGTTCAGCCAAAACGCCAGCTAAACTGCCGCCCGAAGACTTGAAAAGTGTATAAAACATCACACGATTACGAAGACCAACTCTCCGTCTCTCCTACCCTTCCAGGTTTAAGCCCAACTTGGTCGTCTATCATAAAATAACGGAGAACAATTTGCGCGCTTTCGTGACTTGTTGACTCGGACAAAAAGCGCGGGTCATCGTCTACGCGCTGTAGTGACAACGAACACGTCGGGACGCATTTAGAATCACCACTTTTAGGCTACTAAATTTAGTGACCGGAGATTATTATTGTGGAATTCAAGATTTATTAAAACCTTCAAAATGCAATACAACGATGCGTTCTGAAAGCTGAACTGCGCGGGCAGTCGAATCGCCCGCAATTGTGCCCCACGCCGTTCGGCTACGTGGCCTTTGAATCATACCAGTGTTGACTTCCAGCCTGTCAACACGACAGCAATATGTACTCTGCCATCTCACGGTGGCTTGTTGCCACTGCACATTCTTCAACACCCTTTGAGTGTGGTTTGAAGTTTCTTAATAATGTCTCAAGAAAGGAGTATTAGCAACCATTTTTACAAAGAACCGAAATTTCAACTATTATGTCAAAAGTTTTGTGTTTTGCAATAGGAATTAAAAGCAATTTAGCTATGAAAGGGTACTGTTGCGCCCCGAGTTTTCCCTAAAGTCAAAAGAGGTCATAATGCTAGGGCAAAATACAGAAGAGCTGTTGAGGGAGCTACCGACATGCTCCGCAGATCACGCCGCAGCGCAAACGCAATTGCGGAATCTCAAGTGCCCAGGTAACTGCAACGAAGAGGCGAAGAAAAAATTTAACAATTAGACCACAATTTTCGCATCAATTAGTACAAATAGTTTTGGATAGACAAAACTGAAAACCAATCACTGAAACCAAAAAACTGTTTTGGATTCTGTGAAGAAGGAACACTTTGTAGGAGGACTCGCATTATCTGGATGGGTCTCAACTGCTTCCACTGCAAGACCGCCAGGGAAAATACACCACTTTCACGGTCTGCCTCAAAGTGGACTACTTGGTTGTTTGAATGCGCCTTCTAGGCAAGAGGTGGTTAGTAGGTACGAGCTTCGAGACTGGGGAGATGCCATTGGCCCCCTGAGGGGTCAAGAGTCCCCCAAATTAAAATTACCGTGAAACCTGGACCATGTTATTATTCCTATCCAGCGGAGATTGTTCTCGTCTAACCCGTTTGCTCGTTATAGGAGTACGAATACGGAGTTAAAAGGTATGAAAAACAGTACGTTAGAGAGGCACGACCATCGAAAGAGAAAATTAGATTTAGTCTTCTTAACCTTACAAGACGGTCAGTTGTACAACCATCAACGTAGTCTTCAATGCATTAGTGTCTTTACCATCCCATAGCATCGAATTACGTAGCCTCCATCGTCCGCGGCGCACTCTCTGTTCAACCACCACGTTGGCCGTCGCAATGCAATCTGTGCTGCAAAGCGTTCCATTATAGTTTGAGGGTATGCAAACCTTCCGAGTTTTTCGGGTGGTGGCCGAGCGGGTGTTGTTACAGAACAAGCAAATATCTAGGCTGCGAAGTTTAGGTTTCAGACGTCGAGGAAGTAGGAATACAATCATCGTTACTCAGAGTCCATTTTACTCATGCTTGAGCTTGACATTACTTCGCAGAAATAAGGTTCAAACTGAAATATGGCATTTGCAATCCCAAGTGGAGTGTACATGACTTTAAAAGCAGTTAAAGCACGGCATCTGTAGCAGTGCAGAAAGGAGATATACAATATGGAGGTAGTTAATCGTTGTGCGGGGAGCACATTCGATTATTGCAGAAGCATTCTTCCGCAGCCCTTGACGACGGACATTTATCAATTGCGCGGAATTGTGAGAACCAGGTGGCCCTTTCTCTTGTCGGTCCTGAAAAGGAAATTCGCGTTTGGGTGGAGGATGTTGCCTTTTGGTTTTTCAGAAACACTTTGTTTGTTTGAATCTTTGTTGCACCCAGAGCTCCGCTTTTGTACTTCTGCTCGGCGGTATGGTCAGCGTATTCCTCCTTCCCTAGACGCAGATGCCAAAGAGGAAGAGACTTGGTGGAATTTCTAAGAGGGTGCAATGACTTTGCAGTTAGTTATCTTCTCAGTTGCTCGCACGTTTGATGAGTGGTGGGGTTGGTTCGTGGGTGGCTTCTTTCCTACACCACCGACTGCGTTGTGATGGCTGGTACGGGCGGTTGACCAGGAGTAACGTTGGGTGTGACGCTCAAAAGGATCGCGGGGCTATGCAGTACGTTAACTGTTCGTTTAATTCTCGATTTTGAATACTTGGACACTTAAGTCTCCGTGGTTGTTCTTACGCTGTGAGGCATGGCCCTCAGGCCATGCCAATAGCCCTCACCAGTCCTTATTTACATCGACTCTGGTATTAGGATGCCTTTTGACTTCAGGAAAGACTCAGAAAGCCATACTAGGTTACAGTGAATAGAAATATCAAAAGACCCGCCATGCTGACAGATTACAATAAACACAGAAACCAGGGAATTGTGGAAATCCAAATGCACGTTGAGAGAAGGACTGTTGAATCTTCCTGTCAGTCTTTAAGGGGGTCGAGGAGTACAACGACTATCATAAGCGCGTACATTGAAGGAGTGCCACTATGGCAGTCTTGGTTTGTTGGAGCAACAGTGACAATGGCAGCAAGCTTTTTGACAACACCATTCCTTGTCGAGGTGGGCCTCGTCTCCCCTCCTCTCTCTCCCCCCAATTTCTAATCCCTATCTACGATCGAAAGAATACCGAGGCGGTTTCACTAAGAGAGAGAGGTCAGGATTTGAAATTGAAACTCCTCTTGATTTCATCACACCTCCTGCATCCGTAATTATTTCTAGGACCGAAGGGACGACAACATGGACTCGATGGAAAAATATTTCAGAAGAAAAGTGTTAAAAATGTCAAATTCTAAACCGTCATTGTAGTTTGAAGAAGGACTAGAGGCCATCAACAGTAGCGGAATGCTACAGCACAGAAGTGGAAATCAAAAATCATACTCAATTCATGCAGACATTGTTCCGTACTACCCCTTCCAAGTCAAACAATATAAGTGGCTTGATTTTGGGAAATTGCACGAACTTTTAACTCATTTTTAATTTTTTTTTATTTAATTAGAAGCCAACTCTTGTCTACCTATGGAAGCAGGCTTAATGCTAGAGTTTTAGGAGTACGATCCCTTTCGTGCCTCGGCGATTTGGCCTCTTGTCCATGCACAAAGCCTTGCAGCTTCTTCTGTCCGAGAATTAAGAATCATCCTTCCATACTGGCCTGCCGCATTAAAACTTCATGATCAACCTGGCAGCAGCCCTATTTAGATGGATAAAAATTTTGATTATGTCCAGTGCGAGACATGGCTACACATCATAAGGGGAAATTTTGCTGTGGTGAGTGATTCTACGAAAACTCACAACTGGATGGTAAAGGAACCAGCGTCTTGATGTCGATTTTAAAAAAGTTACCGCTTGTAGAGAAAGAAATTCGGGGACCGAGCTTGCTGGAATACCTACTATGCCTCCATTAATCCATCTGATGCCATTGAAGAACACCGTCTAGCCTTTGGAATAGAGCAAAGACTTCTCCTTCTCCAATAGAATTCGCATAGCTGAGGCACAGGATAGTCTTGACAACCAACCGATTTTACAAGGTACATTGCCATTAGCAGGCCTTAATCTACCAGTGATGCGGGTGTAGAATATCACTTTAGATCCCTCCCTGGAGTCGATCCTATTCCATGGGAAGGCTTGTTACAATCGAAAGAGAAATTTGACCGACGACGATTGCTCTCCAAGGAGAAAGTGTGCTGTGCAGTGAGCCAGGAGTTTCACAGTTCTGTTTTAACCACCCTGACTTAATGATAATGAGTGTTCTGACATTAAAATGGCTTTGCCTGCCTGTGCAGACTATCCCCTTACCCATCATGCATTTGTCATGTGAATGAGTTCCCAACACCACAATCCACCCTTATCTTCCCCATAATTATGCAAGTCCCCTTAGGAAGTGCAGGATATGACAGCTTGGTCAGAAATCTGTCAAATAAAATGACATTTCTTTGCAACCCCACACAAGCGCTTCAAGCTGGTGTGTCAAGACATTGATCTGTTGGGTACGCTTGACCTTTACTAACTCCCCTTCAATCTACAGGGCAATAGCACCTACTTTGTGACGGCCAAGGCAAAAGTTTGACCATCGCGAGCGTCTTCAACGATGGCCCAATGGAGTTTGCCCGAGTTTTTCGGGCAATAGCGTCCTGTCAATGGTGGAGCCTAGTACAGCTTCCATGGAGAATGCCCCCGAGAGACCTCAAGCGGGATAAATAAAAACTTCACCTCCCTACCCGTTAGATGCTTCTACTTATCCTCCAAAGAATGCAGCTGTAACCATTGTGGGATGAACTGATGAAATGAAAGAGGATTCTCGCACCTGTCCATTTTGGCTACCATCTTGGTGATATAGTGTTCTGCTAATGCCATGGACTCTCAGTTCCATTATCTATTTAACGACAGATTTCTGTAGGAATTTAAAAACTCTCTGACACCAGTGATGACGCAAGCATTGGATATTAGTGGACAGAGAAAGCTAAACCAGGAAAATGAGGAAATAATGAACTAAAATACTCCACCTTTAGCATTCAGAGTCTTCCCTGTAGATGGAAGAATCTATAATACTGGGGCAGAACATGAGTTTTCGGCGTATAGAAGGGCTGGGTGATACTGGGGTGACTCTGAGGACATGTCACCAGGCCAAAGAATAAAGATGAGGATTTACGAGTCCACGAAACAAAATTGAAGACTTAAAATAAATAGTCAACGTATTACAGAGCCACCACCTCCTCTTTTGAGCGTCGTCCCCTACGCTTTCCCTGGTCAAACTTCTACGTTGGCCATCACAGTGTAGTCGGCGCCGGAGAATAGGCACCGACTTAGGAATTAACGACGTCAGTCATCGAATTTGCTCACAATTGAGAAGATACCTAACAGCAATGTCACTGATCCCTCTTAGCAACCTCACTGGATCTGGAGCACCGTTCTGTCTGGGAACTGTGTTGAGGCAAGGGAAAATGTGCTCCCCATCTCATATGAAAGTATGCCTCATTAAGTCTGGATACATCATATGTAATCTGGAGGAGGATATTCGAAGGTGAGGTGCCTTTCGGCTGTGGAAATTGCTACTTCATCGTGCCATCTTGTTGCCTTTGAAGGTAAATTTTATTAATCCTGATTAGAATCTGGATCTAATAACCCCCTGATGAAAGTACGCAGCAGAGTTAGGAATTCAGTCGTGCACTTATTAATATACCTGAATGGTTTATATTACCACCAGACTTTGATTATTTAACTAGAAAGTCTGAGGACTGCAGAAAGACTAACTGGCTATGCCTTAATGTTTGATCGCGCTCATGAGACCGAGGAATTCCAGCAAATTCAAAATAGCCTTCTGTCCTATGACCCATTGAGAGTGAAGCGGCAACCAACAGAACTAGATCATCTGAGTTGGTGTTGGTGCTAAGTAGAGAGAAAGTTGTTATGCTCAAATATATAAGTAAACGCTTCTAAAATTGTCGTACTGACAGGGGAGATGCAGGGCGCCCTAGATATCAACTGGCTCATGCAGTGATCACTCGAAATCGAGAAACAGTGGTAGAATCTCATCAACAAAAATGACTGCGAGCGTTTTTTCTGTTTTATCCTTGATTCATGGGTATCTTAACGTTAATAAATTTTTAGGTGAGTATCTATGCAAGGCGGCTACTTCAAGCACTTCAGGTTGTACTTCCATCTCTGACTGGACATTCCGATCGAGCTAACAGCCTCTAGCTCCCGAGCGTTTGCATATCCTTGACGTGAATTTTCAGTAACTTCAAGAAAGAGTAGGGGCGCTGCAGAAACAGAGGCCATTTATGAAGGAACA